>NW_027438350.1:0-197224 GCF_000715075.1 Nicotiana tabacum | reverse complement strand
ATTTTGTTCCCCGAAGCCTTTGGGATACATGGCTTGAGCAGTTTGAGCAGTTGTGCCAGAGTTCTATGATCGTATCAGAGTATGTTCTAAAGTTTAGTGAGTTGTCCAGATAAGCACCTGCCTTGGTTTACACAATTAGAGATCGAGTCCGTCGATTTATCAAGAGGCTCAACTATGGTATTAGATTCAGCATGGCTCGATAGTTGGAGACTGATACTCCATACCAGCAGGTGGTAGAAATCACATGGAGATTGGAGGGTTTGCAAGGCTAGGAGACATGACAGGGAGGCCAAGAGTCCTCGAGATTCTGGTAGATATAGTGGTGTCCACCAGAAAGTTATATGTTGTGATATTGATACGCATGTGGTGGATTAAGGATTGGGGTCGAAATGCATATGGTGAGATAAGGTGGTCTTGATATGCTTGTTGGTAGTAGAGGAACTACTTTAAGCCACGCGGTGTGATAAGGTGGGCTAAATCACGGGAAGCTATTTCGAAAAAATGATTTTCAAAACTAAATGCAAGGCTCCCGCAGTGATATAAGGAATGATTATGATTTGTTTTGTGATATGAGACCGTGAGGCAGTACCTCGGTAGTGATGCTTGCTAATACCATTCAATTATATCACTTGTGTTTTTGTTGCTTTGTTTCCTTGGCATATTATTCATTGTTTACTTTCGTGATGCCTTAATTGCCTTAATTCAGTGTATCTATTCTTGGTATATTTTCATCATTGTTTCATTTTTGTTGTTTATCATTATCACACTATCATATACCTGTTCAATTTTCTTATTTATTCTAGTAGGGTGTTGACCTGACCTCATCACTACTCTACCGAGGTTAGCACTTATTGGGTACCATTGTAGTCTACTCATTCTACACTTTTGCACATCCTTTTATGCAGATCCAGGTAGCCTTACCAGCCTAGGCACCGGTGAGTAGAGTTTAGATATGGAGACTTCAAGGTATACCTACCGGCGTCCGCGGGCCTCAGAGTCACCATCTACCTAGTTCTATTTCATTTTCCCTTTTTATAGATAATGTTGTATAGGGATATTTAGTACACTGTTGTAAAGCTTGGGACTTGGTATCATCGGATGTTGGGAGTTTTGTTCTGTTGAGTTGTAGATTTCTTTTATGTTAGTAGTTGAGTTATTTGAAAGTTTTTATCATTTTCTTAGTTAAATTCTGCCTGAATGTTAGCCTTACCTACTCTTAGAGACTAGGTTCCATCACGACATCCTACAGAGAAAAATTTGGTGATAAGTTGGTATCAAAGCCCTAGGTACATAGGTTTTACGTGTCAAAAGTAGGAATAGTAGAATCTCACGGATCGGTACAGATACTTTTGTATTTATCTTCGAGAGGCTATGGAACTGTTAGGAAACTTCACTTATTTGATCCTTTATCATGCGAATTTCTTGACTTTAGATTTCTAAATCTATGTCTTTCTATTCTCTCATAGATGGTGAGGACATCCACCGCTGGATCCGATGATCAGATATTGTGCCCCCTGATAGAGCCGCGAGAGGCCGGGGCTGGGACCACGGTCAGGGTCCGGGAGAGGACAAGGAGGGGCATGTAGTGTAGCCAGAGTAGCTGCACGAGCTACGACAGAGGAGCCACCAGTAGCTTCAGTTGGGAGGTAGGCACTTGCGGCGCTTGTTGCTACCCCTGCACTTCAAGAGACACTCACCCAATTCTTGAGCATATTTGGTAATCTAGCTCAGGTGGGGTTGATTCCACTTGCAACGGCAACATCTCAGGCTAGGGTAGGAGCACAAACTCCAGCAGCCCGTACCCCAGAGAAGTGATTCCATGTTGAGCAGGTCCCATAGGTTATACAAGTGCAGCTGGTTGTCCCAGTTCAGGTCGAGGTTAGGGCATCAACTTCTAAGGAGGAGTAGCTCAGGCTCGAGTGGTACAAAAAATACCATCCTCCTTCTTTCAGTGGCCTAGCTACAGAGGACGCACAAGACTTTCTGGAAAAGTGCCACTGTATTCTCCATAACATGGGTATAGTGAAGACGTGCGGGGGTTCTTTCACTTCTTTCTAGCTATCGGGACTAGCGTACTAGTCTTGGTGGGATTGGGAAGAGGCTAGCCCAACCGAGGCAGCTTCACTCACATGGGCTGAATTTTTTGAGATTTAATTGAGATTTTGTTCCCCGGAGCCTTTGGGATACATGGCGCGAGCAGTTTGAGCAGTTGTGCCAGGGTTCTATGATCGTATCAGAGTATGTTTTGAAGTTTAGTGAGTTGTCCAGATATGCACCTGCCTTGGTTTACACAATTAGAGATCGAGTCCGTCGATTTATCAAGAGGCTCAACTATGGTATTAGATTCAGCATGGCTCGATAGTTGGAGACTGATACTCCATACCAGCAGGTGGTAGAAAGCACATGGAGATTGGAGGGTTTGCAAGGCCAGGAGACATGACAGGGAGGCCAAGAGTCCTCGAGATTCTGGTGGATATAGTTGTGTCCACAAGAAAGTTATATGTTGTGATATTGATACGCATGTGGTGGATTAAGGATTGGGGTCGAAATGCATGTGGTGAGATAAAGTGGTCTTGATATGCTTGTTGGTAGTAGAGGAACTACTTGAAGCCACGAGGTGTGATAAGGTGGGCTAAAACACGGGAAGCTATTTCGAAAAAATGATTTTCAAAACTAAATGCATGGCTCCCGAGGTGATATAAGGAATGATTATGATTTGTTTTGTGATATGAGACTGTGAGGCAGTACCTCGGTAGTGATGCTTGATAATACCATTCAATTATATCACTTGTGTTTTGGTTGCTTTGTTTCCTTGGCATATTATTCATTGTTTACTTTCGTGATGCCTTAGTTGCCTTAATTCAGTGTATCTATTCTTGGTATATTTTCTTCATTGTTTCATTTTTGTTGTTTATCATTATCACACTATCATATACCTGTTCAATTTTCTTATTTATTCTAGTAGGGTGTTGACCTGACCTCATCACTACTCTACCAAGGTTAGCACTTATTGGGTACCGTTGTAGTCTACTCATTCTACACTTTTGCACATCCTTTTATGCAGATCCAGGTAGCCTTACCAGCCTAGGCACCGGTGAGTAGAGTTTAGATATGGATACTTCAAGGTATACCTGCCGGCGTCTGCGGGCCTCGGAGTCACCCTCTACCTAGTTTTATTTCATTTTCCCTTTTTATAGATAATGTTGTATAGGGATATTTAGTACACTGTTGTAAAGCTTGGGACTTGGTATCACCGGATGTTGGGAGTTTTGTTCTGTTGAGTTGCAGAGTTCTTTTATGTTAGTTGTTGAGTTATTTGAAAGTTTTTATCATTTTCTCAGTTAAATTCTGCCTGAATGTTAGGCTTACCTACTCTTAGAGACTAGGTTCCATCACGACATCCTACAGAGGAAACTTTGATCAGTGATAAGTTGGTATCAAAGCCCTAGGTACATAGGTTTTACGTGTCAAAAGCAGGAATTGTAGAATCTCACGGATCGGTACAAAAACTTTTGTATTTATCTTCGAGAGGCTATGGAACTGTTAGGAAACTTCACTTATTTGATCCCTTATCATGTGAATTTCTTGACTTTATATTTCAAAATCTATGTCTTTCTATTCTCTCATAGATGGTGAGGACATCCACCGCTGGTTCCGACGATCAGATATTATGCCCCCTGATAGAGCCGCGAGAGGCCGGGGCTGGGGTCGCGGTCAGGGTCTGGGAGAGGACAAGGAGGGGCACGAGCTACGACAGAGGAGCCATCGGTAGCTTCAGTTGGGAGGTAGGCACTTGTGGCGCTTGTTGCTACCCCTGCACTTCAAGCGACGCTCGCCCAATTCTTGAGCATATTTGGTAATCTAGCTCAGGCGGGGTTGATTCCACTTGCAACGGCAACATCTCAGGCTAGGGTAGGAGCGCAAACTCCAGCAGCCCGTACCCCAGAGCAGTGATTCCATGTTGAGCAGGTCCCATTGGTTATACAAGTGTAGCTAGTTGTCCCAGTTCAGGCCGAGGTAAGGGCATCAACTTCTAGTGGTACAAAAAATGCCATCCTCCTTCTTTCAGTGGCCTAGCTACAGAGGACGCACAAGGCTTTCTGGAAAAGTGCCACTGTATTCTCCCTCGAGATTCTGGTGGATATAGTGGTGTCCACCAGAAAGTTATATGTTGTGATATTGATACGCATGTGGTGGATTAAGGATTGGGGTCGAAATGCATGTGGTGAGATAAGGTGGTCTTGATATGCTTGTTGGTAGTAGATGAACTACTTGAAGCCACGAGGTGTGATAAGGTGGGCTAAAACACGGGAAGCTATTTCGAAAAAATGATTTTCAAAACTAAATGCAAGGCTCCCGCGGTGATATAAGGAATGATTATGATTTGTTTTGTGATATGAGACTGTGAGGCAGTACTTCGGTAGTGATGCTTGCTAATTCCATTCAATTATATCACTTGTGTTTTGGTTGCTTTGTTTCCTTGGCATATTATTCATTGTTTACTTTCGTGTTGCCTTAATTGCCTTAATTCAGTGTATCTATTCTTGGTATATTTTCTTCATTGTTTCATTTTTGTTGTTTATCATTATCACACTATCATATACCTGTTCAATTTTCTTATTTATTATAGTAGGGTGTTGACCTGACCTCATCACTACTCTACCAAGGTTAGGCTTGGCACTTACTGAGTACCGTTGTAGTCTACTCATTCTACACTTTTGCACATCCTTTTATGCAGATCCAGGAATCCTTACCAGCCTAGGCACCGGTGAGTAGAGTTTAGATATGGAGACTTCAAGGTATACCTGCCGGCGTCCGCGGGCCTCAAAGTCACCCTCTACCTAGTTCTATTTCATTTTCCCTTTTTATAGATAATGTTGTATAGGGAAATTTAGTACACTGTTGTAAAGCTTGGGACTTGGTATCACCGAATGTTGGGAGTTTTGTTCTGTTGAGTTGCAGAGTTCTTTTATGTTAGTTGTTGAGTTATTTGAAAGTTTTTATCATTTTCTCACTTAAATTCTGCCTGAATTTTAGGCTTACCTACTCTTAGAGACTAGGTTCCATCACGACATCCTACAGAGGAAAATTTGGTCAGTGACAAGTTGGTATCAGAGTCCTAGGTACATAGGTTTTACATGTCAAAAGCAGGATTAGTAGAATCTCATAGATCTGTATAGAAACTTTTGTACTTATCTTCGAAAGGCTATGGAACATTTAGGAAACTTCACTTATTTGATCCCTTATCATGTGAATTTGTTGACTTTAGATTTCTAAATCTATGTCTTTCTATTCTCTCACAGATGGTGAGTACACGCACCGGTGGATCCGACGATCAGATACCTGCGCCCCCTAATAGAGCCGTGAGAGGCCGGGGCTAGGGCCGAGGTCTGGGTCCAGTAGAGGACAAGGAGGGGCATGTAGTATAGCCAAAGCAGCTGCACGAGCTACGACAGAGGAGCCACCGGTAGCTTCAGTTGGGAGGTAGGCACTTGTGGCGCTTGTTGCTACCCTTGCACTTCAAGAGACGCTCGCCCAATTCTTGAGCATATTTGGTAATCTAGCTCAGGCAGGTTTGATTCCACTTGCAACGGCAACATCTCAGGCTAGGGTAGGAGCGCAAACTCCAGCGGCCCGTACCCCAGAGAAGTGATTCCATGTTGAGCAGGTCCCATAGGTTATACAAGTGCAGCTGGTTGTCCTAGTTCAGGCCGAGGTTAGGGCGTCAACTTCTAAGGAGGAGTAGCTCAGGCTCCAGTGGTACAAAAAATATCATCCTCCTTCTTTCAGTGGCCTAGCTACAGAGGACGCATAAGGCTTTCTGGAAAAGTGCAACTGTATTCTCCATAACATGGGTATAGTGAAGACGAGCGGGGGTTCTTTCACTTCTTTCTAGCTATCGGGACTAGCAAACTAGTCTCTGCAGGCTTGGTAGGAGGCTAGCCCAACCGAGGCAGCTTCACTCACATGGGCTCAATTTTTAGAGATGTTATTGAGATTTTGTTCCCCGAAGCCTTTGGAATACATGGCTTGAGCAGTTTGAACAGTTTGTGCCAGAGTTCTATGATCGTATCAGAGTATGTTCTGAAGTTTAGTGAGTTGTCCAGATATGCACCTGCCTTGGTTTACACAATTAGAGATCGAGTCCGTCGATTTATCAAGAGGCTCAACTATGGTATTAGATTCAGCATGGCTCGATAGTTGGAGACTGATACTCCATACCAGCAGGTGGTAGAAATCACATGGAGATTGGAGGGTTTGCAAGGCTAGAAGACATGACAGGGAGGCCAAGAGTCCTCGAGATTCTGGTAGATATAGTGGTGTCCACCAGAAAGTTATATGTTGTGATATTGATACGCATGTGGTGGATTAAGGATTGGGGTCGAAATGCATATGGTGAGATAAGGTGGTCTTGATATGCTTGTTGGTAGTAGAGGAACTACTTGAAGCCACGCGGTGTGATAAGGTGGGCTAAAACACGGGAAGCTATTTCGAAAATATAATTTTAAAAACTAAATGCAAGGCTCCCGCGGTGATATAAGGAATGATTATGATTTGTTTTGTGATATGAGACTGTGAGGCAGTACCTCGTTGTGATGCTTGCTAATACCATTCAATTATATCACTTGTGTGTTTGTTGCTTTGTTTCCTTGTCATATTATTCATTGTTTACTTTCGTGATGCCTTAATTTTCTTAAGTCAGTGTATCTATTCTTGGTATATTTTCTTCATTGTTTCATTTTTGTTGTTTATCATTATCACACTATCATATACCTGTTCAATTTTCTTATTTATTATAGTAGGGTGTTGACCTGACCTCATCACTACTCTACCGAGGTTAGGCTTGGCACTTACTGGGTACCGTTGTAGTCTACTCATTCTACACTTTTGCACATCCTTTTATGCAAATCCAGGTATCCTTACCAGCCTAGGCACCGGTGAGTAGAGTTTAGATATGGAGACTTCAAGGTATACATGCCGGCATCCGCGGGCCTCAGAGTCACCCTCTACCTAGTTCTATTTCATTTTCCCTTTTTATAGATAATGTTGTATAGGGATATTTAGTAAACTGTCTTAAAGCTTGGGACTTGGTATCACCGGATGTTGGGAGTTTTGTTCTGTTGAGTTGCAGAGTTCTTTTATGTTAGTTGTTGAGTTATTTGAAAGTTTTTATCATTTTCTCACTTAAATTCTGCCTGAATGTTAGGCTTACCTACTCTTAGAGACTAGGTTCCATCACGACATACTACAGAGGAAAATTTAGTCAGTGACAAGTTGGTATCAAAGCCCTAGGTACATAGGTTTTACGTGTCAAAAGCATGAATAGTAGAATCTCACGGATCGGTACAGAAACTTTTGTATTTATCTTCGAGAGGCTATGGAACTGTTAGGAAACTTCACTTATTTGATCCCTTATCATGCGAATTTCTTGACTTTAGATTTCTAAATCTATGTCTTTCTATTCTCTCATAGATTGTGAGGACAACCACTGCTGGATCCGACGATCAGATATTGTGCCCCCTGATAGAGCCGCAAGAGGCCGGGGCTGGGGCCGCGGTCAGGGTCTAGGAGAGGACAAGGAGGGGCAAGTAGTGTAGCCAGAGAAGCTGCACGAGCTACGACAGAGGAGCCACCGGTAGCTTCAGTTGGGAGGTAGGCACTTGTGGCGCTTGTTGCTACCCGTGCACTTCAAGAGACGCTCGCCCAATTCTTGAGCATATTTGGTAATCTAGCTCAGGCGGGGTTGATTCCACTTGCAACGGCAACATCTCAAGCTTGGGTAGGAGCGCAAACTCCAGCAGCCCGTACCCCATAGAAGTGATTCCATGTTGAGCAGGTCCCATAGGTTATACAAGTGCAGCTGGTTGTCCCAGTTCAGGCCGAGGTTAGGGCATCAACTTCTAGTGGTACAAAAAATACCATCCTCCTTCTTTCAGTGGCCTAGCTACAGAAGACGCACAAGGCTTACTGGAAAAGTGCCACTGTATTCTCCATAACATGGGTATATGTGAAGACGAGCGGGGGTTCTTTCACTTTTTTCTAGCTATCGGGACTAGCGTACTAGTCTTGGTGGGATTGGGAGGAGGCTAGCCCAACCGAGGCAGCTTCACTCACATGAGCTCAATTGTTTGAGATTTAGTTGTGATTTTGTTCCCCGGAGCCTTTGGGATACATGGCGCGAGCAGTTTGAGCAGTTGTGCCAGGGTTCTATGATCGTATCAGAGTATGTTCTGAAGTTTAGTGAGTTGTCCAAATATGCACCTGCCTTGGTTTACACAATTAGAGATCGAGTCCGTCGATTTATCAAGAGGCTCGACTATGGTATTAGATTCAGCATGGCTCGATAGTTGGAGACTGATACTCCATACCAGCAGGTGGTAGAAATCACATGGAGATTGGAGAGTTTGCAAGGCTAGAAGACATGACAGGGAGGCCAAGAGTTCTCGAGATTCTGGTAGATATAGTGGTGTCCACCAGAAAGTTATATGTTGTGATATTGATACGCATGTGGTGGATTAAGGATTGGGGTCGAAATGCATATGGTGAGATAAGGTGGTCTTGATATGCTTGTTGGAAGTAGAGGAACTACTTGAAGCCGCGTGGTGTGATAAGGTGGGCTAAAACACGGGACGCTATTTCAAAAAAATGATTTTCAAAACTAAATGCAAGGCTCCCGCGGTGATATAAGGAATGATTATGATTTGTTTTGTGATATGAGACTGTGAGGCAGTACCTCGGTAGTGATGCTTGCTAATACCATTCAATTATATCACTTGTGTGTTTGTTGCTTTGTTTCCTTGTCATATTATTCATTGTTTACTTTCGTGATGCCTTAATTGCCTTAATTCAGTGTATCTATTCTTGGTATATTTTCTTCATTGTTTCATTTTTGTTGTTTATCATTATCACACTATCATATACCTGTTCAATTTTCTTATTCATTCTAGTAGGGTGTTGACCTGACCTCATCACTACTCTACCGAGGTTAGCACTTATTGGGTACCGTTGTAGTCTACTCATTCTACACTTTTGCACATCCTTTTATGCAGATCCAAGTAGCCTTACCAGCCTAGGCACCGGTGAGTAGAGTTTAGATATGGAGACTTCAAGGTATACCTGCCGGCGTCTGCAGGCCTCGGAGTCACCCTCTACCTAGTTCTATTTCATTTTCCCTTTTTATAGATAATGTTGTATGGGGATATTTAGTATACTGTTGTAGAGCTTGGGACTTGGTATCACCGGATGTTGGGAGTTTTATTCTGTTGAGTTGCAGTGTTCTTTTATGTTAGTTGTTGAGTTATTTGAAAGTTTTTATCATTTTCTAATTTAAATTCTGCCTGAATGTTAGGCTTACCTACTCTTAGAGACTAGGTTCCATCACGACATCCTACAGAGGAAAATTTGGTCAGTGATAAGTTGGTATCGAAGCCCTATGTAAATAGGTTTTACGTGTCAAAAGAAGGAATAGTAGAATCTCACGGATCGGTACAGAAACTTTTGTATTTATCTTCGAGAGGCCATGGAACTGTTAGGAAACTTCACTTATTTGATCCCTTATCATGTGAATTTCTTGACTTTAGATTTCTAAATCTATGTCTTTCTATTCTCTCATAGATGGTGAGGACATCCACCGCAGGATCCGACGATCAGATATTGTGCCCCCTGATAGAGCCGCAAGAGGCCGGGGCTAGGGTCGCGGTCAGGGTCTGGGAGAGGACAAGGAGGGGCATGTAGTGTAGCCAGAGCATCTGCACGAGCTATGACAGAGGAGCCACCGGTAGCTTCAGTTGGGAGGTAGGCACTTGTGGCGCTTGTTGCTACCCCTGCACTTCAAGAGACGCTCGCCCAATTCTTGAGCATATTTGGTAATCTAGCTCAGGCGGGATTGATTCCACTTGCAATGGCAACATCTCAGTCTAGGGTAGGAGCGCAAACTCCAGCGGCCCGTACCCCAGAGCAGTGATTCCATGTTGAGCAGGTCCCTTAGGTTATACAAGTGCAGCTGGTTGTCCTAGTTCAGGCCGAGGTTAGGGCATCAACTTCTTAGGAGGAGTAGCTCAGGCCCAGTGGTACAAAAAATACCATCCTCCTTCTTTCAGTGGCCTAGCTACAGAGGGCACACAAGGCTTTCTGGAAAAGTTGCCACTGTATTCTCCATAACATGGGTATAGTGAAGACGAGCGGGGGTTCTTTCACTTCTTTCTAGCTATCGGGACTATCATACTAGTCTTGGCGGGCTTGGTAGGAGGCTAGCCCAACCGAGGCAGCTTCACTCACATGGGCTCAATTTTTAGAGATGTTATTGAGATTTTGTTCCCTGAAGCCTTTGGAATACATGGCTTGAGCAGTTTGAGCAGTTGTGCCAGAGTTCTATGATCGTATCAGAGTATGTTCTGAAGTTTAGTGAGTTGTCCAGATATGCACCTGCCTTGGTTTACACAATTAGAGATCGAGTCCGTCGATTTATCAAGAGGCTCAACTATGGTATTAGATTCAGCATGGCTCGATAGTTGGAGACTGATACTCCATACCAGCAGATGGTAGAAATCACATGGAGATTGGACGGTTTGCAGGGCCAGGAGACATGACAGGGAGGCCAAGAGTCCTCGAGATTCTGGTGGATATAGTGGTGTCCACCAGAAAGTTATATGTTGTGATATTGATATGCATGTGGTGGATTAAGGATTGGGGTCGAAATGCATGTGGTGAGATAAGGTGGTCTTGATATGCTTGTTGGTAGTAGAGGAACTACTTGAAGCCACGTGGTGTGATAAGGTGGGCTAAAACACGGGAAGCTATTTTGAAATAATGATTTTCAAAACTAAATGCAAGGCTCCCGCGGTGATATAAGGAATGATTATGATTTGTTTTGTGATATGAGACTGTGAGGCAGTACTTCGGTAGTGATGCTTGCTAATACCATTCAATTATATCACTTGTGTGTTTGTTGCTTTGTTTCCTTGTCATATTATTCATTGTTTACTTTCGTGATGCCTTAATTGCCTTAATTCAGTGTATCTATTCTTGGAATATTTTCTTCATTGTTTCATTTTTGTTGTTTATCATTATCACAATATCATATACCTGTTCAATTTTCTTATTTATTCTAGTAGGGTGTTGACCTGACCTCATCACTACTCTACCGAGGTTAGCACTTATTGGGTACCGTTGTAGTCTACTCATTCTACACTTTTGCACATCCTTTTATGCAGATCCAGGTAGCCTTACCAGCCTAGGCACCGGTTAGTAGAGTTTAGATATGGAGACTTCAAGGTATACCTGCCGGCGTCTGCGGGCCTCGGAGTCACCCTCTACCTAGTTCTATTTCATTTTCCCTTTTTATAGATAATGTTGTATGGGGATATTTAGTATACTGTTGTAGAGCTTGGGACATGGTATCACCGGATGTTGGGAGTTTTATTCTGTTGAGTTGCAGAGTTCTTTTATGTTAGTTGTTGAGTTATTGGAAAGTTTTTATCATTTTCTCACTTAAATTCTGCCTGAATGTTAGGCTTACCTACTCTTAGAGACTAGGTTCCATCACGACATCCTACAGAGGAAAAATTTGTCAGTGACAAGTTGGTATCAAAGCCCTAGGTACATAGGTTTTACGTGTCAAAAGAAGAAATAGTAGAATCTCACGGATCGGTACAGAAACTTTTGTATTTATCTTCGAGAGGCTATGGAACTGTTAGGAAACTTCACTTATTTGATCCCTTATCATGCGAATTTCTTGACTTTAGATTTCTAAATCTATGTCTTTCTATTCTCTCATAGATGGTGAGGACATCCACCGCTGGATCCGACGATCAGATATTGTGCCCCCTGATAGAGTCGCGAGAGGCCGGGGCTGGGGCCGCGGTCAGGGTCCGGGAGAGGACAAGGAGGGGCATGTAGTGTAGCCAGAGCAGCTGCACGAGGTACGATAGAGGAGCCACCAGTAGCTTCAGTTGGGAGGTAGGCACTTGTGGGGCTTGTTGCTACCCCTGCACTTCAAGAGACGCTCGCCCAATTCTTGACCATATTTGGTAATCTAGCTCAGGCGGGGTTGATTCCACTTGCAACGGCAACATCGCAAGCTAGGGTAGGAGCGTAAACTCCAGCGGCCCGTACCCCAGAGCAGTGATTCCATGTTCAGCAGGTCCCATAGGTTATAAAAGTGCAGCTGGTTGTCCCAGTTCAGGCCGAGGTTAGGGCATCAACTTCTAAGGAGGAGTAGCTCAGGCTCGAGTGGTACAAAAAATACCATCCTCCTTCTTTCAGTGGACTATCTACAGAGGACGCACAAGGCTTTCTGGAAAAGTGCCACTGTATTCTCCATAACATGGGTATAGTGAAGACGAGCGGGGGTTCTTTCACTTCTTTCTAGCTATCGGGACTAGCGTACTAGTCTTGGTGGGATTGGGAGGAGGCTAGCCCAACCGAGGCAGCTTCACTCACATGGGCTCAATTCTTTGAGATTTAATTGAGATTTTGTTCCCTGGAGCCTTTGGTATACATGGCACGAGCAGTTTGAGCAGTTGTGCCAGGGTTCTATGATCGTATTAGAGTATGTTCTGAAGTTTAGTGAGTTGTCCAGATATGCACCTGCCTTGGTTTACACAATTAGATATCGAGTCCGTCGATTTATCAAGAGGCTCAACTATGGTATTAGATTCAGCATGGCTCGATAGTTGGAGACTGATACTCCATACCAGTAGGTGGTAGAAATCACATGGAGATTGGAGGGTTTGCAAGGCCAGGAGACTTGACAGGGAGGCCAAGAGTCCTCGAGATTCTGGTGGATATAGTGGTGTCCACCAGAAAGTTATATGTTGTGATATTGATACGCATGTGGTGGATTAAGGATTGGGGTCGAAATGCATGTGGTGAGATAAGGTGGTCTTGATATGCTTGTTGGTAGTAGAGGAACTACTTGAAGCCACGTGGTGTGATAAGGTGGGCTAAAACACGGGAAGCTATTTCGAAAAAATGATTTTCAAAACTAAATGCAAGGCTCCCGCGGTGATATAAGGAATGATTATGATTTGTTTTGTGAAATGAGACTGTGAGGCAGTACCTCGGTAGTGATGCTTGCTAATACCATTCAATTATATCACTTGTGTTTTGGTTGCTTTGTTTCCTTGGAATATTATTCATTGTTTACTTTCGTGATGCCTTAATTGCCTTAATTAAGTGTATCTATTCTTGGTATATTTTCTTCATTGTTTCATTATTTTTGTTTATCATTATCACACTATCATATACCTGTTCAATTTTCTTATTTATTCTAGTAGGGTGTTGACCTGACCTCATCACTACTCTACCGAGGTTAGCACTTACTGGGTACCGTTGTATTCTACTCATTGTACACTTTTGCACATCCTTTTATGCAGATCCAGGTATCCTTACCAGCCTAGGCACCGGTGAGTATAGTTTAGATATGGAGACTTCAAGGTATATCTGCCGGCGTCCGCGGGCCTTATAGTCACCCTCTACCTAGTTCTATTTCATTTTCCCTTTTTATAGATAATGTTGTATAGGGATATTTAGTACACTATTGTAAAGCTTGGGACTTGGTATCACCGGATGTTGGGAGTTTTGTTCTGTTGAGTTGCAGAGTTCTTTTATGTTAGTTGTTGAGTTATTTGAAAGTTTTTATCATTTTCTCACTTAAATTCTGCCTGAATGTTAGGCTTACCTACTCTTAGAGACTAGGTTCCATCACGACATCCTACAGAGGAAAATTTGGTCAGTGACAAGTTGGTATCAGAGTCCTAGGTACATAGGTTTTACATGTCAAAAGCAGGATTAGTAGAATCTCATGGATCGGTACAGAAACTTTTGTACTTATCTTCGAAAGGCTATGGAACATTTAGGAAACTTCACTTATTTGATCCCTTATCATGCGAATTTGTTGACTTTAGATTTCTAAATCTGTGTCTTTCTATTCTCTCACAGATGGTGAGTACATGCACCGGTGGATCAGACGATCAGATACCTGGGCCCCTTGATAGAGCCGTGAGAGGCCGGGTCTGGGGCCGAGGTCTGGGTCCGATAGAGGACAAGGAGGGGCATGTAGTATAGCCAAAGCAACTGCACGAGCTACAACAGAGGAGCCACCGGTAGCTCTAGTTGGGAGGAAGGCACTTGCGGTGCTTGTTGCTACCCCTGCACTTCAAGAGACGCTCGCCCAGTTCTTGAGCATATTTGGTAATCTTGCTCAGGCGGGGTTGATTCCACTTGCAACGGCAACATCTCAGGCTAGGGTAGGAGCGCAAACTCCAGAGGCCCGTACCCCAGAGCAGTGATTCCATGTTGAGCAGGTCCCATAGGTTATACAAGTGCAGCTGGTTGTTCTAGTTTAGGCTGAGGTTAGGGCATCAACTTCTAAGGAGGAGTAGCTCAGTCTCGAGTGGTACAAAAAATACCATCCTCCGCCTTTCAGTGGCCTAGCTACAGAGGACGAATAAGGCTTTCTAAAAAAGTGCCACTGTATTCTCCATAACATGGGTATAGTGAAGACGAGCGGGGGTTCTTTCACTTCTTTCTAGCTATC
Source organism: Nicotiana tabacum (assembly GCF_000715075.1). Taxonomy (NCBI): domain Eukaryota; kingdom Viridiplantae; phylum Streptophyta; class Magnoliopsida; order Solanales; family Solanaceae; genus Nicotiana; species Nicotiana tabacum. Next base: position 182,685 of record NW_027438350.1, on the reverse strand, counting down.
GGGACTAGCATACTAGTCTTGGCGGGCTTGGGAGGAGGCTAGCCCAACCGAGGCAGCTTCACTCACATAGGCTCAATTTTTAGAGATGTTATTGAGATTTTGTTCCCCGAAGCCTTTGGGATACATGGCTTGAGCAGTTTGAGCAGTTGTGCTAGGGTTCTATGATCGTATCAGAGTATGTTCTGAAGTTTAGTGAGTTGTCCAGATATGCACCTGCCTTGGTTTACACAATTAGAGATCGAGTCCGTCGATTTATCAAGAGGCTCAACTATGGTATTAGATTCAGCATGGCTCGATAGTTGGAGACTGATACTCCATACCAGCAGGTGGTAGAAATCACATGGAGATTGGAGGGTTTGCAAGGCCAGGAGACATGACAGGGAGGCCAAGAGTCCTCGAGATTCTGGTGGATATAGTGGTGTCCACCAGAAAGTTATATGTTGTGATATTGATACGCATGTGGTGGATTAAGGATTGGGGTCGAAATGCATATGGTGAGATAAGGTGGTCTTGATATGCTTGTTGGTAGTAGAGGAACTACTTTAAACCACGCGGTGTGATAAGGTGGGCTAAAACACGGGAAGCTATTTCGAAAAAATGATTTTCAAAAGTAAATGCAAGGCTCCCGCGGTGATATAAGGAATGATTATGATTTGTTTTGTGATATGAGACTGTGAGGCAGTACCTCGGTAGTGATGCTTGCTAATACCATTCAATTATATCACTTGTGTATTTGTTGCTTTGTTTCCTTGTCATATTATTCATTGTTTACTTTCGTGATGCCTTAATTGCCTTAATTCAGTGTATCTATTCTTGGTATATTTTCTTCGTTGTTTCATTTATCTTGTTTATCATTATCACTCTATCATATACCTGTTCAATTTTCTTATTTATTCTAGTAGGGTGTTGACCTGACCTCATCACTACTCTACCGAGGTTAGAACTTATTGGTTACCGTTGTAGTCTACTCATTCTACACTTTTGCACATCCTTTTATGCAGATCCAGGTAGCCTTACCAGCTTAGGCACCGGTGAGTAGAGTTTAGATAAGAAGACTTTAAGGTATACCTGCCGGCGTCTGCGGGCTTCGGAGTCACCCTCTACCTAGTTCTATTTCATTTTCCCTTTTTATAGATAATGTTGTATGGGGATATTTAGTATACTGTTGTAGAGCTTGGGACTTGGTATCACCGGATGTTGGGAGTTTTATTCTGTTGAGTTGCAGAGTTCTTTTATGTTAGTTGTTGAGTTATTTGAAAGTTTTTATCATTTTCTCAGTTAAATTCTGCCTGAATGTTAGGCTTACCTACTCTTAGAGACTAGGTTCCATCACGACATCCTACAGAGGAAAATTTGGTCAGTGACAAGTTGGTATCAAAGCCCTAGGTACATAGGTTTTACGTGTCAAAAGTAGGAATAGTAGAATCTCAAGGATCGATACAGAAACTTTTGTATTTATCTTCGAGAGGCTATGGAACTGTTAGCAAACTTCACTTATTTGATCCCTTATCATGCGAATTTCTTGACTTTAGATTTCTAAATCTATGTCTTTATATTCTCTCATAGATGGTGAGGACATCCACTGCTGGATCCGACGATCAGATATTATGCCCCCTGATAGAGCCGCGAGAGGCCAGGGCTGGGGCCGCGGTCAGGGTCCGGGAGAGGACAAGGAGGGGCATGTAGTGTAGCCAGAGCAGCTGCACGAGCTACGACAGAGGAGCCACCGGTAGCTTCACTTGGGAGGTAGGCACTTGTGGCGCTTGTTGCTACCCCTGCACTTCAAGGGACGCTCGCCCAATTCTTGAGCATATTTGGTAATCTAGCTCAGGCGGGGTTGATTCCACTTGCAACGGCAACATCTCAGGCTAGGGCAGGAGCGCAAACTCCAGCGGCCCGTACCCTAGAGCAGTGATTCCATGTTTAGCAGGTCCCATAGGTTATACAAGTGCAGCTGGTTGTCCTAGTTCAGGCCGAGGATAGGGCATCAACTTCTAAGGAGGAGTAGCTCAGGCTCGAGTGGTACAAAAAATACCATCCTCCTTCTTTCAGTGGCCTAGCTACAGAGGACGCACAAGGCTTTCTGGAAAAATGCCATTGTATTCTCCATAACATGGGTATAGTGAAGACGAGCGGGTGTTCTTTCACTTCTTTCTAGCTATCGGGACTAGCGTACTAGTCTTGGTGGGATTGGGAAGAGTCTAGCCCAACCGAGGCAGCTTCACTCACATGGGCTCAATTTTTTGAGATTTAATTGAGATTTTGTTCCCCGAAGCCTTTGGGATACATGGCTTGAGCAGTTTGAGCAATTGTGCTAGGGTTCTATGATCGTATCAGAGTATGTTCTGAAGTTTAGTGAGTTGTCCAGATATGCACCTGCCTTGGTTTACACAATTAGAGATCGAGTCCGTCGATTTATCAAGAGGCTCAACTATGGTATTAGATTCAGCATGGCTCGATAGTTGGAGACTGATACTCCATACCAGCAGGTGGTAGAAATCATATGGAGATTGAAGGGTTTGCAAGGCCAAGAGACATGACAGGGAGGCGAAGAATCCTCGAGATTCTGGTGGATATAGTGGTGTCCACCAGAAAGTTATATGTTGTGATATTGATATGCATGTGGTGGATTAAGGATTGGGGTCGAAATGCATGTGGTGAGATAAGGTGGTCTTGATATGCTTGTTGGTAGTAGAGGAACTACTTGAAGCCACGTGGTGTGATAAGGTGGGCTAAAACACGGGAAGCTATTTCGAAAAAATGATTTTCAAAACTAAATGCAAGGCTCCCGCGGTGATATAAGGAATGATTATGATTTGTTTTGTGATATGAGACTGTGAGGCAGTACCTCGGTAGTGATGCTTGCTAATACCATTCAATTATATCACTTGTGTTTTGGTTGCTTTGTTTCCTTGGCATATTATTCATTGTTTACTATCGTGATGCCTTAATTGCCTTAATTCAGTGTATCTATTCTTGGTATATTTTCTTCATTGTTTCATTTTTGTTGTTTATCAGTATCACACTATCATATACCTATTCAATTTTCTTATTTATTCTAGTAGGTTGTTGACCTGACCTCATCACTACTCTACCGAGGTTAGCACTTATTGGGTACCGTTGTAGTCTACTCATTCTACACTTTTGCACATCCTTTTATGCAGATCCAGGTAGCCTTACCAGCCTAGGCACCGGTGAGTAGAGTTTAGATATGGAGACTTCAAGGTATACCTGCCGGCGTCTGCGGGCCTCGGAGTCACCCTCTACCTAGTTCTATTTCATTTTTCCTCTTTATAGATAATGTTGTATGGGGATATTTAGTATACTGTTGTAGAGCTTGGGACTTGGTATCACCGGATGTTCGGAGTTTTATTCTGTTGAGTTTCAGAGTTCATTTATGTTAGTTGTTGAGTTATTTGAAAGTTTTTATCATTTTCTCAGTTAAATTCTTCCTGAATGTTAGGATTACCTACTCTTAGAGTCTAGGTTCCATCACGACGTCCTACAGAGGAAAATTTGGTCAGTGACAAGTTGGTATCAAAGCCCTAGGTACATAGGTTTTACGTGTCAAAAGCAAGAATAATAGAATCTCATGGATCGGTACAGAAACTTTTGTATTTATCTTCGAGAGGCTATGGAACTGTTAGGAAACTTCACTTATTTGATCCCTTATCATGCGAATTTCTTGACTTTAGATTTCTAAATATATGTCTTTCTATTCTCTCATAGATGGTGAGGACATCCACCGCTGGATCCGACGATCAGATATTGTGCCCCCTGATAGAGCCGCGAGAGGCCGGGGCTGGGGCCGCGGTCATGGTCCGGGAGAGGACAAGGAGGGGCATGTAGTGTAGCCAGAGCAGCTGCACGAGCTACGACAGAGGAGCCAGGCACTTGTGGCGCTTGTTGCTACCCCTGCACTTCAAGAGACGCTCGCCCAATTCTTGAGCATATTTGGTAATCTATCTCAGGCGGGGTTGATTCCACTTGCAACGGCAACATCTCAGGCTAGGGTGGGAGCGCAAACTCCAGCGGCCCGTACCCCAGAGCAGTGATTCCATGTTGAGCAGGTCCCATAGGTTATACAAGTGCAGCTGGTTGTCCCAGTTCAGGCCGAGGTTAGGGCATCAACTTCTAAGAAGGAGTAGCTCAGGCTCGAGTGGTAAAAAAAATACCATCCTCCTTCTTTCAGTGGCCTAGCTACAGAGGACGCACAAGGCTTTCTGGAAAAGTGCCATTGTATTCTCTATAACATGGGTATAGTGAAGACGAGCGGGGGTTCTTTCACTTCTTTCTAGCTATCGGGACTAGCGTACTAGTCTTGGTAGGATTGGGAGGAGGCTAGCCCAACCGAGGCAGCTTCACTCACATGGGCTCAATTTGTTGAGATTTAATTGAGATTTTGTTCCCCGGAGCCTTTGGGATACATGGCGCGAGCAGTTTGAGCAGTTCTGCCAGGGTTCTATGATCGTATCAGAGTATGTTCTGAAGTTTAGTGAGTTGTCCAGATATGCACCTGCCTTGGTTTACACAATTAGAGATCGAGTCCTTCGATTTATCAAGAGGCTCAACTATGGTATTAGATTCAGCATGGCTCGATAGTTGGAGACTGATACTCCATACCAGCAGGTGGTAGAAATCACATGGAGATTGGAGGGTTTGCAAGGCCAGGAGACATGACAGGGAGGCCAAGAGTCCTCGAGATTCTGGTGGATATAGTGGTGTCCACCAGAAAGTTATATGTTGTGATATTGATACGCATGTGTGGATTAAGGATTGGGGTCGAAATGCATGTGGTGAGATAAGGTGGTCATGATATGCTTGTTGGTAGTAGAGGAACTACTTAAAGCCGCGTGGTGTGATAAGGTGGGCTAAAACACGGGAAGCTATTTCGAAAAAATGATTTTCAAAACTAAATGCAAGGCTCCCGCGGTGATATAAGGAATGATTATGATTTGTTTTGTGATATGAGACTGTGAGGCAGTACCTCGGTAGTGATGCTTGCTAATACCATTCAATTATATCACTTGTGGTTTGGTTTCTTTGTTTCCTTGGCATATTATTCATTGTTTACTTTCGTGATGCCTTAATTGCCTTAATTCTGTGTATCTATTCTTGGTATATTTTCTTCATTGTTTCATTTTTCTTGTTTATCATTATCACACTATCATATACTTGTTCAATTTTCTTATTTATTCTAGTAGGGTGTTGACCTGACCTCATCACTACTCTACCGAGGTTAGCACTTATTGGGTACCGTTGTAGTCTACTCATTCTACACTTTTGCACATCCTTTTATGCAGATCCAGGTAGCCTTACCAGCTGTCACGCCCCGAACCTAGGAGCGAAACCAGCACCCGGTGCCTCACCTAATCTGGCGTACCATATTGCGACTAAGGGACTCTGAACATATAATGTCATACTTTGGCCATGGGGCCACCTTGCAAGACAATTTGCGAAGCAAAATATAAAAATGAATGCAAACTAGCGCTAACTAAACATCAATATAAAGCTAGGCCGACAAGGCCGTCATAGCTACTACAGCTGACAAACCACCAATTTATACAAACCCAACATACAACACTAACCAACAGGATATGTCTACAAGCCTCTACTGATAGATGTACTGTGATCGGAACAGGGCCCCGACCTACCCATAACATATATACAGATATGGTGCACCCCAAGGTGAGGTACTGGGCCTGATGTAACCTTTCTCCAACAAATCTTTTAACTGCTCCTTCAACTCCTTCAATTTTCCTGGTGCCATTCTATACGGAGGGACGAATATTGGTTGAGTTCCTGGAATTAAATCGATGCTAAAATCAATACCTGGAAGCTCATCTGCAAACACATCTGCATACTCTTTGACTACGGGAATAGACTGAAGTGTAGGTATCTCAACATCTGCATCTCTAACTCGCACAATATGATAAATGTACCCTTTTGCGATCATTTTCCTTGCCTTCAGATAGGAAATAAACCTACCTCTGGGTGTTGGTGTATTACCTACCCATTCAAGGACTGGCTCACCCGAAAAATGAAATCTGACTGCCTTTGCTCGGCAATCAACTGTGGCATAGCAAGCTTGCCAACCAGTCCATGCCCATGATAGCATCAAAATCCATCATCTCTAGCTCAACTAGGTCAGCTGAGGTCTGACGACTACAAATTGTCACTGTACAACCTCGGTAAACCCGTCTAGCAATAATCGATTCTCCGACCGGTGTAGATACCGCAAAAGGATCACTTAGTATTTCAGGCACTATACCAAACTTCCTCGCGACAAATGGGGTAATATATGATAAAGTAGATCCTGGGTCTATCAAAGCATAAGCATCGTGAGAGCAAATGGTTAATATACCTGTCACAACGTCTGGTGAAGACTCCTGGTCCTGTCGACCCGCTAAAGCATAGATACAGTTCTGATTACCACTTGAACTGGAACCTCTACCTCTGCCTCGACCTCTACCAGCCGAAAACTGAGACTCGCGCCTTGAAGGATGCACGGACATAGATGATCCGGTTGCTGAACTCGCTGGTTGTGCCATTCCCCCGGAATCTCTATTTGGGCAATCTCGCATCATATGCCTCGGACGCCCACATGTATAACAAGCATTAGAACCTGCTCGGCATTGACCCAAGTGTCCTCTACCACAGATGTCACACCGCGGAGGAAATGATCATGTCTGCATAGAACCTCGTTGTCGCTGCAAACCCGACGCACGTGAGCTCTCACCTGGTCCTGAGCGGTCATACCTGTAACCCTGTAACTGAGATGGCGGAGGCCTAGGTGGCCGCCCGAAGTACTGGGTCCTATAACTACCCTGAGATTGCTCCTGAGACCTGGGAAATCTCATCCTCTTAAGTTGCCCTTGCTCAGCCCTCTCTGTACCCTGCTGCCGACGCCTACCCCTTTCTATATTCTGGGCGAATGCCTGAATTCGGGAGATATCCATACTATCCTGCAATGCAGCGGTGGCACATGCCTCGGTTAACTCTGGGGCTAACCCTGCTATAAACCTGTGAATCCTGTCCCGCATAGTAGCAACAATGGATGGTGCATATCTGGCCAATGAGTCAAAACGGAGACTATACTCTCGAACACTCATATTACCCTGCTTGAGGGATAGAAACTGATCGACTCGAGCCTGTCGGATCTCCCGCGGTAAGTACTAGTCAAGGAAGGCATCTGAAAAATTCTCCCAAATAGCTGGAGGTGCATCACGTCCCCTGGACCTCTCCCATCCCTCGTACCAAAGGATGGCTATATCTCGGAGTCGAAAAGCTGCTAGCTCAACTGCCTCTTTCTCCGTGGCATGCATAACACGAAAGATCCTGTGAAGCTGATCTATGAAATCCTGCGGGTCCTCCCTCTGATCTGTCCCCGTGAACTCTGGGGGACTCAAAGCAATAAACTCTCGGACCCTTGAACTCCTAGACCCCTCAGAAGTTCCTGCACTAGCTGATGCCCTAGCCTGTTGTTGGGTAGCTACCAACTGTGTCAACAAATGCACCGCACTTCTCAAGTCCTGATCTAATGGAAGTGGAGGGGGAACTGGATGTGCGGTTTCCCTAGGAATCTCCGCAGTTGGTGGAGGAGCCGGTAATGGCTGAGTAGGGGTCTCCCCTTGAGCCTCAGACTGGGCCCCATCTACTGGGGGTACCCTGCTGGTCCCCTCACCTACTGCTGTATCTCTCCTCTGGCTAGCCGTAGTCTTCCTAGTCACCGTCATCTGTGCATGCAAACACCAACACATAAGTTTAATTCAAATTTCCTATAACTCAGTTCTATAGCACGATTTAGATTTCAAAGAAGGGTAACCAACTCCTAAATGCCCTGTAGTTCCCTGCTTATATAATGTGGTGCACTAAACAAGACCCTACTAGACACGGCTTGTATACTCCCTAGGACAGAACTGCTCTGATACCAAGTTTGTCACGCCCCGAACCTAGGAGCGAAACCAGCACCTGGTGCCTCACCTAATCTGGCGTACCATATTGCGACTAAGGGACTCTGAACATATAATGTCATACATTGGCCATAGGGCCACCTTGCAAGACAATTTGCGAAGCAAAATATAGAAATGAATGGAAACTAGCGCTAACTAAACATCAATATAAAGCTAGGCCGACAAGGCCGTCATAGCTACTACAGCTGACAAACCACAAATTTATACAAACCCAACATACAACACTAACCAACAGGATATGTCTACAAGCCTCTACTGATAGATGTACTGTGATCGGAACAGGGCCCTGACCTACCCATAACATATATAAAGATATACATAAGATATACACAAAACTCTAGACCTGGCAACTCCGAAAGACGTGGAGCTTACCGATCAGGCGAAACTCGGGAAACACCTACTGAGGAGGTCTACCCGTCTGTCTGTCTGAACCTGCACGCATGAAATGCAGTGCCCCCAGAAAAGGGATGTCAGTACAAAATAATGTACCGAGTATGTAAGGCAATAAAATAACTGAAAGCTGAAACTGAACTGATAATATGATAACTGAAATTAACTGGGAGTCAAAGATGGTCTGGAGATATACTTACGTGCTGATACTGACTCAACTCTCTCAATACATTAAGTAAAATAAATGTCCGGCCCTATAAGGTTCGGTACGTGTAACTGCTCGGCCGTAGTAGGCTCGCTCATAAGCGCTCGGCCATACTGGGCATCTGTACCTCGGCCATCCTGGGCTCGCTCATAGGCGCTCGGCCACAGTAGGCTCGGTATATATAACTTACCATCTGATCAGCGGTTGCCCAATAGGGGCCTGCCCACCGATTATAGCTCGATGGTGGTGCAAATACTATAATATTGTGTGTGTGTATATATATATATATATAGACCCTCTGCTCTCTTGACTGAATAAAGACAAAACTAAACTGAATATGAAGTCTCGATAAGGAATAATATTGTAACTTATGAGACTAGAATAATGTGAATAAATTCATGAATACGAACTTTTCTTTATGTCTCATTATTAACACATGTAGCTACGAGATCATGCAAAAATGAAGGAAGGGATTAGCCTTAACATACCTTATCACAATCTTCCCAATCACCAAGTTGAACTCACCTCTTTGCACCTTAATCTACAAGAATGATAATAATACTATCGTTAAGTTACGAGAGGTACAACTATCGCACAACGAACGACAAACTTATTTTGTATTAAAACGGGCGGCATCTCCCCTATAATCCGTATTCCTCCAAATTCAAGATAACACCAACAATACAAGAACAGAACAATAACAACATAAATACATCATTTTCCAGCCCTATATACGCCATCAAACACTACAAAACAGCCCAACACACCCCAATCTCTTCATACTCAAAACGACCACCGTAGTAGTGTCAAACGACCCGGAAATGTTATGACGAACGACCAGCCAACCACCCTACATTTATATGGTGTTTCTACACCCCCTTCCTCCTCCAAAACTCCACAAAACAGTAGTAAAACACGCAGCCCAACAGCAACACAAAACAGTCCACAAAACAGTCCGCTACAAGTGAATAACTCGAACTCACGGCTTCCGATCACCGTCCCGTGAGTTCTTACATGTATAGAACGACTTGCCATGAATTTATAGAAGAAAAAATGGATGAAAGAGAGCAGTAAACTCACCTTATTTGTTGGATAACTCAGCTCCTATCTTGGTCCTTCAAACTTTAGGTTTTACCTCTAATTAGAAATTGAAAGGGAGAGAAAATCAGTTAGGGTTTGTGGGAAATTTTTGGGAGGATTCTTTGCAGAGCTTATGTCTGGTTATTATGCTCTATTTTAAGTCTAATATATGAAGAAAATGGGCCTTTAAAAGGCCTCTTTGGACGACCTGAAATGGTCCATTTTTGGGCTTTCATTTAAGCAAGTAGGTGACACACCTACTTGTCACCTAGCAGCTTGCGCAGTATCGCAAAAATGCCCATATCTCTCTACTCCGATGTCGTATTGACAAACGGTTTTATGCGTTGGAAAATAGACTCATAGATATTTAATTTGATGGGTGGAACACCCCATAACTCTAAGTATATTGGGAGAAAATTGCAGTTACATTTTACCCAAAGTTTCAGTAAAACTTATGAATGTAACTTGTGATGACTTTCATCGACTTTTGTTCCACAACTCGCTTGACTTAAAAACATAACACACGGATGTCATACGACTTATATAAATCATAACATAATCTCTTTATCAAGTTAATCACCCTAGTCTCACCCCAAAGGTACATGTTATAACATTCCCAACTTGTCGACTTTCGACGAAACATTGTTTTATTCAATTGCTTTAGCTTCTGAACTGTCCAACCCTCTTTGTACTTGTTGTTCATAATCTTCAATATTTGTAACCTCATAGGTAACATGATTAACTTACTTTATATACTTTTAAATATTATCTCATTTTTGGTCCTACATTAGTTTGTTACGACGCATTTTTACGTACAAAGATATAGGGTGTAACACCAGCCTAGGCACCGGTGAGTAGAGTTTAGATATGGAGACTTCAAGGTATACCTGCCGGCGTCTGCGGGCCTCGGAGTCACCCTCTACCTAGTTCTATTTCATTTTCCCTTTTTATAGATAATTTTGTATGGGGATATTTAGTATACTGTTGTAGAGCTTGGGACTTGGTATCACCGGATGTTGGGAGTTTTATTCTGTTGAGTTGCAGAGTTCTTTTATGTTAGTTGTTGAGTTATTTGAAAGTTTTTATCATTTTCTCAGTTAAATTCTGCCTGAATGTTAGGCTTACCTACTCTTAGAGACTACGTTCCATCACGACATCCTACAGAGGAAAATTTGGTAAGTGACAAGTTGGTATCAAAGCCCTAGGTACATAGGTTTTACGTGTCAAAAGCAGGAATAGTAGAATCTCACAGATCGGTACCGAAACTTTTGTATTTATCTTTGAGAGGCTATGGAACTGTTAGGAAACTTCACTTATTTGATCATTTATCATGCGAATTTCTTGACATTAGATTTCTAAATCTATGTCTTTCTATTCTCTCATAGATGGTGAGGACATCCACCGCTGGATCCAGCGATCAGATATTGTGCCCCCTGATAGAGCCGCGAGAGGCTGGGGCTGGGGCCACGGTCAGGGTCCGGGAGAGGACAAGGAGGGGCATGTAGTGTAGCCAGAGCAGCTGCACGAGCTACGACAGAGGAGCCACCGGTAGCTTCAGTTGGGAGGTAGGCACTTGTGGCGCTTGTTGCTACCCCTGCACTTCAAGAGACGCTCGCCCAATTCTTGATCATATTTGGTAATCTAGCTCAGGCGGGGTTGATTCCACTTGCACCGGCAACATCTCAGGCTAGGGTAGGAGCGCAAACTCTAGCGGCCAGTACCCCAGAGCAGTGATTCCATGTTGAGCATGTCCCATAGGTTATACAAGTGCAGCTGGTTGTCCCAGTTCAGGCCGAGGTTAGGGCATCAACTTCTAAGGAGGAGTAGCTCAGGCTCGAGTGGTACAAAAAATACCATCCTCCTTCTTTCAGTGGCCTAGCTACAGAGGACGCACAAGGCTTTCTGGAAAAGTGCCATTGTATTCTCCATAACATGGGTATAGTGGAGCCGAGCGGGGGTTCTTTCACTTCTTTCTAGCTATCGGGACTAGCGTACTAGTCTTGGTGGGATTGGAAGGAGGCTAGCCCAACCGAGGCAGCTTCACTCACATGGGCTCAATTTTTTGAGATTTAATTGAGATTTTGTTCCCCGGAGCCTCTGGGATACATGGCGCGAGCAGTTTGAGCAGTTGTGCCAGGGTTCTATGATCGTATCAGAGTATGTTCTGAAGTTTAGTGAGTTGTCCAGATATGCACCTACCTTGGTTTACACCATTAGAGATCGAGTCCGTCGATTTATCAAGAGGCTCAACTATGGTATTAGATTCAGCATGGCTCGATAGTTGGAGACTGATACTCCATACTAGCAGGTGGTAGAAATCACATGGAGATTGGAGGGTTTCCAAGGCCAGGAGACATGACAGGGAGGCCAAGAGTCCTCGAGATTCTGGTGGATATAGTGGTGTCCACTAGAAAGTTATATGTTGTGATATTGTTACGCATGTGGTGGATTAAAGATTGGGGTCGAAATGCATGTGGTGAGATAAGGTGGTCTTGATATGATTGTTGGTAGGAGAGAAACTACTTGAAGCCACGCGGTGTGATAAGGTGGGCTAAAACACGGGAAGCTATTTCGAAAAAATGATTTTCAAAACTAAATGCAAGGCTCCCGCGGTGATATAAGGAATGATTATGATTTGTTTTGTGATATGAGACTGTGAGGCAGTACCTCGGTAGTGATGCTTGCTAATACCATTCAATTATATCACTTGTGTGTTTGGTTGCTTTGTTTCCTTGGCATATTATTCATTATTTACTTTCGTGATGCCTTAATTGCCTTAATTTAGTGTATCTATTCTTGGTATATTTTCTTCATTGTTTAATTTTTGTTGTTTATCATTATCACACTATCATATACCTGTTCAATGTTCTTATTTATTATAGTAGGGTGTTGACCTGACCTCATCACTACTCTACCGAGGTTAGGCTAGGCACTTACTGGGTACCGTTGTAGTCTACTCATTCTACACTTTTGCACATCCTTTTATGCAGATCCAGGTAGCCTTACCAGCCTAGGCACCGGTGAGTAGAGTTTAGATATGGAGACTTCAAGGTATACCTGCCGGCGTCCGCGGGCCTCAGAGTCACCCTCTATCTAGTTCTATTTCATTTTCCCTTTTTATAGATAATGTTGTATAGGGATATTTAGTACACTGTTGTAAAGCTTGGGACATGGTATCACCGGATGTTGGGAGTTTTGTTCTATTGAGTTGCAGAGTTCTTTTATGTTAGTTGTTGAGTTATTTGAAAGTTTTTATCATTTTCTCAATTAAATTCTGCCTAAATGTTAGGCTTACCTACTCTTAGAGACTAGGTTCCATCACGACATCCTACAGAGGAAAATTTGGTCAATGACAAGTTGGTATCAGAGTCCTAGGTACATAGGTTTTACATGTCAAAAGTAGGATTAGTAGAATCTCATGGATCGGTACAGAAACTTTTGTACTTATCTTCGAAAGGCTATGGAACATTTAGGAAACTTCACTTATTTGATCCCTTATCATGCGAATTTGTTGACTTTAGATTTCTAAATCTATGTCTTTCTATTCTCTCACAGATGGTGAGTACATGCACCGGTGGATCCGACGATCAGATACCTGCGCCCCCTGATAGAGCCGTGAGAGGCCGGGGCTGGGGCCGAGGTCTGGGTCCGGTAGAGGACAAGGAGGGGCATGTAGTATAGCCAAAGCAGCTGCACGAGCTACGACAGATGAGCCACCGGTAGCTCTAGTTGGGAGGTAGGCACTTGCGGCGCTTGTTGCTACCCCTGCACTTCAAGAGACGCTCGCCCGGTTCTTGAGCATATTTGGTAATCTAGCTCAGGCGGGGTTGATTCCACTTGCAATGGCAACATCTCAGGCTAGGGTAGGAGCGCAAACTCCAGCGGCCCGTACCCCAGGGCAGTGATTCCATGTTGAGCAAGTCCCACAGGTTATACAAGTGCAGCTGGTTGTCCTAGTTCAGGCCGAGGTTAGGGCATCAACTTCTAAGGAGGAGTAGCTCAGGCTCGAGTGGTACAAAAAATACCATCCTTCTTCTTTCAGTGGCCTAGCTACAGAGGACGCACAAGGCTTTCTGGAAAAGTGCCACTGTATTCTCTATAACATGGGTAGAGTGAAGACGAGCGGGGGTTCTTTCACTTCTTTCTAGCTATCGGGACTAGCGTACTAGTCTTGGTGGGATTGGGAGGAGGCTAGCCCAACCGAGGCAGCTTCACTCACATGGGCTCAATTTGTTGAGATTTAATTGAGATTTTGTTCCCCGGAGCCTTTGGGATACATGGCGCGAGCAGTTTGAGCAGTTCTGCCAAGGTTCTATGATCGTATCAGAGTATGTTCTGAAGTTTAGTGAGTTGTCCAGATATGCACCTGCCTTGGTTTACACAATTAGAGATCGAGTCCTTCGATTTATCAAGAGGCTCAACTATGGTATTAGATTTAGCATGGCTCGATAGTTGGAGACTGATACTCCATACCAGCAGGTGGTAGAAATCACATGGAGATTGGAGGGTTTGCAAGGCCAGGAGACATGACAGGGAGGCCAAGAGTCCTCAAGATTCTGGTGGATATAGTGGTGTCCACCAGAAAGTTATATGTTGTGATATTGATACGCATGTGGTGGATTAAAGATTGGGGTCGAAATGCATGTGGTGAGATAAGGTGGTCTTGATATGCTTGTTGGTAATAGAGAAACTACTTGAAGCCACCCGGTGTGATAAGGTAGGCTAAAACACGGGAAGCTATTTCGAAAAAATGATTTTCAAAACTAAATGCAAGACTCCCGCGGTGATATAAGGAATGATTCATATTTGTTTTGTGATATGAGACTGTGAGGCAGTACCTCGGAAGTGATACTTGCTAATACCATTCAATTATATCACTTGTGTGTTTGGTTGCTTTGTTTCCTTGGCATATTATTCATTATTTACTTTCGTGATGCCTTAATTGCCTTAATTTAGTGTATCTATTCTTGGTATATTTTCTTCATTGTTTAATTTTTGTTGTTTATCATTATCACACTATCATATACCTGTTCAATGTTCTTATTTATTATAGTAGGGTGTTGACCTGACCTCATCACTACTCTACCGAGGTTAGGCTAGGCACTTACTGGGTACCGTTGTAGTCTACTCATTCTACACTTTTGCACATCCTTTTATGCAGATCCAGGTAGCCTTACCAGCCTAGGCACCGGTGAGTAGAGTTTAGATATGGAGACTTCAAGGTATACCTGCCGGCGTCCGCGGGCCTCAGAGTCACCCTCTATCTAGTTCTATTTCATTTTCCCTTTTTATAGATAATGTTGTATAGGGATATTTAGTACACTGTTGTAAAGCTTGGGACTTGGTATCACCGGATATTGGGAGTTTTGTTCTATTGAGTTGCAGAGTTCTTTTATGTTAGTTGTTGAGTTATTTGAAAGTTTTTATCATTTTCTCAATTAAATTCTGCCTAAATGTTAGGCTTACCTACTCTTAGAGACTAGGTTCCATCACGACATCCTACAGAGGAAAATTTGGTCAGTGACAAGTTGGTATCAGAGTCCTAGGTACATAGGTTTTACATGTCAAAAGTAGGATTAGTAGAATCTCATGGATCGGTACAGAAACTTTTGTACTTATCTTCGAAAGGCTATGGAACATTTAGGAAACTTCACTTATTTGATCCCTTATCATGCGAATTTGTTGACTTTAGATTTCTAAATCTATGTCTTTCTATTCTCTCACAGATGGTGAGTACATGCACCGGTGGATCCGACGATCAGATACCTGCGCCCCTGATAGAGCCGTGAGAGGCCGGGGCTGGGGCCGAGGTCTGGGTCCGGTAGAGGACAAGGAGGGGCATGTAGTATAGCCAAAGCAGCTGCACGAGCTACGACAGATGAGCCACCAGTAGCTCTAGTTGGGAGGTAGGCACTTGCGGCGCTTGTTGCTACCCCTGCACTTCAAGAGACGCTCGCCCGGTTCTTGAGCATATTTGGTAATCTAGCTCAGGCGGGGTTGATTCCACTTGCAATGGCAACATCTCAGGCTAGGGTAGGAGCGCAAACTCCAGCGGCCCGTACCCCAGGGCAGTGATTCCATGTTGAGCAAGTCCCACAGGTTATACAAGTGCAGCTGGTTGTCCTAGTTCAGGCCGAGGTTAGGGCATCAACTTCTAAGGAGGAGTAGCTCAGGCTCGAGTGGTACAAAAAATACCATCCTTCTTCTTTCAGTGGCCTAGCTACAGAGGACGCACAAGGCTTTCTGGAAAAGTGCCACTGTATTCTCTATAACATGGGTAGAGTGAAGACGAGCGGGGGTTCTTTCACTTCTTTCTAGCTATCGGGACTAGCGTACTAGTCTTGGTGGGATTGGGAGGAGGCTAGCCCAACCGAGGCAGCTTCACTCACATGGGCTCAATTTGTTGAGATTTAATTGAGATTTTGTTCCCCGGAGCCTTTGGGATACATGGCGCGAGCAGTTTGAGCAGTTCTGCCAAGGTTCTATGATCGTATCAGAGTATGTTCTGAAGTTTAGTGAGTTGTCCAGATATGCACCTGCCTTGGTTTACACAATTAGAGATCGAGTCCTTCGATTTATCAAGAGGCTCAACTATGGTATTAGATTTAGCATGGCTCGATAGTTGGAGACTGATACTCCATACCAGCAGGTGGTAGAAATCACATGGAGATTGGAGGGTTTGCAAGGCCAGGAGACATGACAGGGAGGCCAAGAGTCCTCAAGATTCTGGTGGATATAGTGGTGTCCACCAGAAAGTTATATGTTGTGATATTGATACGCATGTGGTGGATTAAAGATTGGGGTCGAAATGCATGTGGTGAGATAAGGTGGTCTTGATATGCTTTGTTGGTAATAGAGAAACTACTTGAAGCCACCCGGTGTGATAAGGTAGGCTAAAACACGGGAAGCTATTTCGAAAAAATGATTTTCAAAACTAAATGCAAGACTCCCGCGGTGATATAAGGAATGATTCATATTTGTTTTGTGATATGAGACTGTGAGGCAGTACCTCGGAAGTGATACTTGCTAATACCATTCAATTATATCACTTGTGTGTTTGGTTGCTTTGTTTCCTTGGCATATTATTCATTATTTACTTTCGTGATGCCTTAATTGCCTTAATTTAGTGTATCTATTCTTGGTATATTTTCTTCATTGTTTAATTTTTGTTGTTTATCATTATCACACTATCATATACCTGTTCAATGTTCTTATTTATTATAGTAGGGTGTTGACCTGACCTCATCACTACTCTACCGAGGTTAGGCTAGGCACTTACTGGGTACCGTTGTAGTCTACTCATTCTACACTTTTGCACATCCTTTTATGCAGATCCAGGTAGCCTTACCAGCCTAGGCACCGGTGAGTAGAGTTTAGATATGGAGACTTCAAGGTATACCTGCCGGCGTCCGCGGGCCTCAGAGTCACCCTCTATCTAGTTCTATTTCATTTTCCCTTTTTATAGATAATGTTGTATAGGGATATTTAGTACACTGTTGTAAAGCTTGGGACTTGGTATCACCGGATATTGGGAGTTTTGTTCTATTGAGTTGCAGAGTTCTTTTATGTTAGTTGTTGAGTTATTTGAAAGTTTTTATCATTTTCTCAATTAAATTCTGCCTAAATGTTAGGCTTACCTACTCTTAGAGACTAGGTTCCATCACGACATCCTACAGAGGAAAATTTGGTCAGTGACAAGTTGGTATCAGAGTCCTAGGTACATAGGTTTTACATGTCAAAAGTAGGATTAGTAGAATCTCATGGATCGGTACAGAAACTTTTGTACTTATCTTCGAAAGGCTATGGAACATTTAGGAAACTTCACTTATTTGATCCCTTATCATGCGAATTTGTTGACTTTAGATTTCTAAATCTATGTCTTTCTATTCTCTCACAGATGGTGAGTACATGCACCGGTGGATCCGACGATCAGATACCTGCGCCCCCTGATAGAGCCGTGAGAGGCCGGGGCTGGGGCCGAGGTCTGGGTCCGGTAGAGGACAAGGAGGGGCATGTAGTATAGCCAAAGCAGCTGCACGAGCTACGACAGATGAGCCACCAGTAGCTCTAGTTGGGAGGTAGGCACTTGCGGCGCTTGTTGCTACCCCTGCACTTCAAGAGACGCTCGCCCGGTTCTTGAGCATATTTGGTAATCTAGCTCAGGCGGGGTTGATTCCACTTGCAATGGCAACATCTCAGGCTAGGGTAGGAGCGCAAACTCCAGCGGCCCGTACCCCAGGGCAGTGATTCCATGTTGAGCAAGTCCCACAGGTTATACAAGTGCAGCTGGTTGTCCTAGTTCAGGCCGAGGTTAGGGCATCAACTTCTAAGGAGGAGTAGCTCAGGCTCGAGTGGTACAAAAAATACCATCCTTCTTCTTTCAGTGGCCTAGCTACAGAGGACGCACAAGGCTTTCTGGAAAAGTGCCACTGTATTCTCTATAACATGGGTAGAGTGAAGACGAGCGGGGGTTCTTTCACTTCTTTCTAGCTATCGGGACTAGCGTACTAGTCTTGGTGGGATTGGGAGGAGGCTAGCCCAACCGAGGCAGCTTCACTCACATGGGCTCAATTTGTTGAGATTTTGTTCCCCGGAGCCTTTGGGATACATGGCGCGAGCAGTTTGAGCAGTTCTGCCAGGGTTCTATGATCGTATCAGAGTATGTTCTGAAGTTTAGTGAGTTGTCCAGATATGCACCTGCCTTGGTTTACACAATTAGAGATCGAGTCCTTCGATTTATCAAGAGGCTCAACTATGGTATTAGATTTAGCATGGCTCGATAGTTGGAGACTGATACTCCATACCAGCAGGTGGTAGAAATCACATGGAGATTGGAGGGTTTGCAAGGCCAGGAGACATGACAGGGAGGCCAAGAGTCCTCAAGATTCTGGTGGATATAGTGGTGTCCACCAGAAAGTTATATGTTGTGATATTGATACGCATGTGGTGGATTAAAGATTGGGGTCGAAATGCATGTGGTGAGATAAGGTGGTCTTGATATGCTTGTTGGTAATAGAGAAACTACTTGAAGCCACCCGGTGTGATAAGGTAGGCTAAAACACGGGAAGCTATTTCGAAAAAATGATTTTCAAAACTAAATGCAAGACTCCCGCGGTGATATAAGGAATGATTCATATTTGTTTTGTGATATGAGACTGTGAGGCAGTACCTCGGTAGTGATACTTGCTAATACCATTCAATTATATCACTTGTGTGTTTGGTTGCTTTGTTTCCTTGGCATATTATTCATTATTTACTTTCGTGATGCCTTAATTGCCTTAATTTAGTGTATCTATTCTTGGTATATTTTCTTCATTGTTTAATTTTTGTTGTTTATCATTATCACACTATCATATACCTGTTCAATGTTCTTATTTATTATAGTAGGGTGTTGACCTGACCTCATCACTACTCTACCGAGGTTAGGCTAGGCACTTACTGGGTACCATTGTAGTCTACTCATTCTACACTTTTGCACATCCTTTTATGCAGATCCAGGTAGCCTTACCAGCCTAGGCACCGGTGAGTAGAGTTTAGATATGGAGACTTCAAGGTATACCTGCCGGCGTCCGCGGGCCTCAGAGTCACCCTCTATCTAGTTCTATTTCATTTTCCCTTTTTATAGATAATGTTGTATAGGGATATTTAGTACACTGTTGTAAAGCTTGGGACTTGGTATCACCGGATGTTGGGAGTTTTGTTCTATTGAGTTGCAGAGTTCTTTTATGTTAGTTGTTGAGTTATTTGAAAGTTTTTATCATTTTCTCAATTAAATTCTGCCTAAATGTTAGGCTTACCTACTCTTAGAGACTAGGTTCCATCACGACATCCTACAGAGGAAAATTTGGTCAGTGACAAGTTGGTATCAGAGTCCTAGGTACATAGGTTTTACATGTCAAAAGTAGGATTAGTAGAATCTCATGGATCGGTACAGAAACTTTTGTACTTATCTTCGAAAGGCTATGGAACATTTAGGAAACTTCACTTATTTGATCCCTTATCATGCGAATTTGTTGACTTTAGATTTCTAAATCTATGTCTTTCTATTCTCTCACATATGGTGAGTACATGCACCGGTGGATCCGACGATCAGATACCTGCGCCCCCTGATAGAGCCGTGAGAGGCCGGGGCTGGGGCCGAGGTCTGGGTCCGGTAGAGGACAAGGAATGGCATGTAGTATAGCCAAAGCAGCTGCACGAGCTACGACAGATGAGCCACCGGTAGCTCTAGTTGGGAGGTAGGCACTTGCGGCGCTTGTTGCTACCCCTGCACTTCAAGAGACGCTCGCCCGGTTCTTGAGCATATTTGGTAATCTAGCTCAGGCGGGGTTGATTCCACTTGCAATGGCAACATCTCAGGCTAGGGTAGGAGCGCAAACTCCAGCGGCCCGTACCCCAGGGCAGTGATTCCATGTTGAGCAAGTCCCACAGGTTATACAAGTGCAGCTGGTTGTCCTAGTTCAGGCCGAGGTTAGGGCATCAACTTCTAAGGAGGAGTAGCTCAGGCTCGAGTGGTACAAAAAATACCATCCTTCTTCTTTCAGTGGCCTAGCTACAGAGGACGCACAAGGCTTTCTGGAAAAGTGCCACTGTATTCTCTATAACATGGGTAGAGTGAAGACGAGCGGGGGTTCTTTCACTTCTTTCTAGCTATCGGGACTAGCGTACTAGTCTTGGTGGGATTGGGAGGAGGCTAGCCCAACCGAGGCAGCTTCACTCACATGGGCTCAATTTGTTGAGATTTAATTGAGATTTTGTTCCCCGGAGCCTTTGGGATACATGGCGCGAGCAGTTTGAGCAGTTCTGCCAGGGTTCTATGATCGTATCAGAGTATGTTCTGAAGTTTAGTGAGTTGTCCAGATATGCACCTGCCTTGGTTTACACAATTAGAGATCGAGTCCTTCGATTTATCAAGAGGCTCAACTATGGTATTAGATTTAGCATGGCTCGATAGTTGGAGACTGATACTCCATACCAGCAGGTGGTAGAAATCACATGGAGATTGGAGGGTTTGCAAGGCCAGGAGACATGACAGGGAGGCCAAGAGTCCTCAAGATTCTGGTGGATATAGTGGTGTCCACCAGAAAGTTATATGTTGTGATATTGATACGCATGTGGTGGATTAAAGATTGGGGTCGAAATGCATGTGGTGAGATAAGGTGGTCTTGATATGCTTGTTGGTAATAGAGAAACTACTTGAAGCCACCCGGTGTGATAAGGTAGGCTAAAACACGGGAAGCTATTTCGAAAAAATGATTTTCAAAACTAAATGCAAGACTCCCGCGGTGATATAAGGAATGATTCATATTTGTTTTGTGATATGAGACTGTGAGGCAGTACCTCGGTAGTGATACTTGCTAATACCATTCAATTATATCACTTGTGTGTTTGGTTGCTTTGTTTCCTTGGCATATTATTCATTATTTACTTTCGTGATGCCTTAATTGCCTTAATTTAGTGTATCTATTCTTGGTATATTTTCTTCATTGTTTAATTTTTGTTGTTTATCATTATCACACTATCATATACCTGTTCAATGTTCTTATTTATTATAGTAGGGTGTTGACCTGACCTCATCACTACTCTACCGAGGTTAGGCTAGGCACTTACTGGGTACCATTGTAGTCTACTCATTCTACACTTTTGCACATCCTTTTATGCAGATCCAGGTAGCCTTACCAGCCTAGGCACCGGTGAGTAGAGTTTAGATATGGAGACTTCAAGGTATACCTGCCGGCGTCCGCGGGCCTCAGAGTCACCCTCTATCTAGTTCTATTTCATTTTCCCTTTTTATAGATAATGTTGTATAGGGATATTTAGTACACTGTTGTAAAGCTTGGGACTTGGTATCACCGGATGTTTGGAGTTTTGTTCTGTTGAGTTGCAGAGTTCTTTTATGTTAGTTGTTGAGTTATTTGAAAGTTTTTATCATTTTCTCACTTAAATTCTGCCTGAATGTTAGGCTTACCTACTCTTAGAGACTAGGTTCCATCACGACATCCTATAGAGGAAACTTTGGTCAGTGACAAGTTGGTATCAGAGTCCTAGGTACATAGGTTTTACATGTCAAAAGTAGGATTAGTAGAATCTCATGGATCGGTACAGAAAATTTTGTACTTATCTTCGAAAGGCTATGGAACATTTAGGAAACTTCACTTATTTGATCCCTTATCATGCGAATTTGTTGACTTTAGATTTCTAAATCTATGTATTTCTATTCTCTCACAGATGGTGAGTACATGCACCGGTGGATCCGACGATCAGATACCTGCGCCCCCTGATAGAGCCTTGAGAGGCCGGGGCAGGGGCCGAGGTATGGGTCCGATAGAGGACAAGGAGGGGAATGTAGTATAGCCAAAGCAGCTGCACGAGCTACGACAGAGGAGCCACCGGTAGCTCTAGTTGGGAGGTAGGCACTTGTGGCGCTTGTTGCTACCCCTGCACTTTAAGAGACGCTCGCCCAGTTCTTGAGCATATTTGGTAATCTAGCTCAGGCGGGGTTGATTCCACTTGCAACGGAAACATCTCAGGCTAGGGTAGGAGCGCAAACTCCAGCGGCCCATACCCCAGAGCAGTGATTCAATGTTGAGCAAGTCCCACAGGTTATATAAGTGCAGCTGGTTGTCCTAGTTCAGGCCGAGGTTAGGGCATCAACTTCTAAAGAGGAGTAGCTCAGGCTTGAATGGTACCAAAAATACCATCCTCCTTCTTTCAGTGGCCTAGCTATAGAGGATGCACAAGGCTTTCTGGAAAAGTGCCACTGTATTCTCCATAACATGCGTTTAGTGAAGACGAGCGGGGATTCTTTCACTTCTTTCTAGCTATCGGGACTAGCGTACTAGTCTTGGTGGGATTGGGAGGAGGCTAGCCCAACCGAGGCAGCTTCACTCACATGGGCTCAATTTTTTGAGATTTAATTGAGATTTTGTTCCCCAGAGCCTTTGGGATACATGGCGCGAGCAGTTTGAGCAGTTGTGCCAGGGTTCTATGATCGTATCAGAGTATGTTCTGAAGTTTAGTGAGTTGTCCAGATATGCACCTACCTTGGTTTACACAATTAGAGATCGAGTCCGTCGATTTATCAAGAGGCTCAACTATGGTATTAGATTCAGCATGGCTCGATAGTTGGAGACTGATACTCCATACCAGCAGGTGGTAGAAATCACATGGACATTGGAGGGTTTGCAAGGCCAGGAGACATGACAGGGAGGCCAAGAGTCCTCGAGATTCTGGTGGATATAGTGGTGTCCACCAGAAAGTTATATGTTGTGATATTGATACGCATGTGGTGGATTAAGGATTGGGGTCGAAATGCATGTGGTGAGATAAGGTGGTCTTGATATGCTTGTTGGTAGTAGAGGAACTACTTGAACCCACGTGGTGTGATAAGGTGGGCTAAAACACGGGAAGCTATTTCGAAAAAATGATTTTCAAAACTAAATGCAAGGCTCCCGAGGTGATATAAGGAATGATTATGATTTGTTTTGTGATATGAGACTGTGAGGCAGTACCTCGGTAGTGATGCTTGCTAATACCATTCAATTATATCACTTGTGTGTTTGTTGCTTTGTTTCATTGTCATATTATTCATTGTTTACTTTCGTGATGCCTTAATTGCCTTAATTTAGTGTATCTATTCTTGGTATATTTTCTTCATTGTTTCATTTTTGTTGTTTATCATTATCACACTATCATATACCTATTCAATTTTCTTATTTATTATAGTAGGGTGTTGACCTGACCTCATCACTACTCTACCGAGGTTAGGCTTGGCACTTACTGGGTACCGTTGTAGTCTACTCATTCTACACTTTTGCACATCCTTTTATGCAGATCCAGGTATCCTTACCAACCTAGGCACCGGTGAGTAGAGTTTAGATATGGAGACTTCAAGCTATACCTGCCGGCGTCCGCGGGCCTCAGAGTCACCCTCTACCTAGTTCTATTTCATTTTCCCTTTTTATAGATAATGTTGTATAGGGATATTTAGTATACTGTTGTAAAGCTTGGGACTTGGTATCACCGGATGTTGGGAGTTTTGTTCTGTTGAGTTGTAGAGTTCTTTTATGTTAGTTGTTGAGTTATTTGAAAGTTTTTATCATTTTATCACTTAAATTCTGCCTGAATGTTAGGCTTACCTACTCTTAGAGACTAGGTTCCATAACGACATCCTACAGAGGAAAATTTGGTGAGTGACAAGTTAGTATCAGAGTCCTAGGTACATAGGTTTTACATGTCAAAAGTAGGATTAGTAGAATCTCATGGATCGGTACAGAAACTTTTGTACTTATCTTCGAAAGGCTATGGAACATTTAGGAAACTTCACTTATTTGATCCCTTATCATGCGAATTTGTTGACTTTAGATTTCTAAGTGTATGTCTTTCTATTCTCTCACAGATGGTGAGTGCATGCACCGGTGGATCCGACGATCAGATACCTGCGCCCCCTGATAGAGCCTTGAGAGGCCGGGGCAGGGGCCGAGGTATGGGTCCGATAGAGGACAAGGAGGGGCATGTAGTATAGCCAAAGAAGCTGCACGAGCTACGACAGAGGAGCCACCGGTAGCTCTAGTTGGGAGGTAGGCACTTACGGCGCTTGTTGCTACCCCTGCACTTCAAGAGACGCTCGCCCAGTTCTTGAGCATATTTGGTAATCTAGCTCAGGCGGGGTTGATTCCACTTGCAACGGCAACATCTCAAGCTAGGGTAGGAGGGCAAACTCCAGCGGCCCGTACCCCAGAGCAGTGATTCCATGTTGAGCAAGTCCCATAGGTTATACAAGTGCAGCTGGTTGTCCTAGTTCAGGCCGAGGTTAGGGCATCAACTTCTATGGAGGAGTAGCTCAGGCTCGAGTGGTACAAAAAATACCATCCTCCTTCTTTCAGTGGCCTAGCTACAGAGGACGCACAAGGCTTTCTGGAAAAGTGCCACTGTATTCTCCATAACATGGGTATAGTGAAGACGAGCGGGGGTTCTTTCACTTCTTCCTAGCTATCAAGACTAGCGTACTACAATCTTGGTGGGACTGGGAGGAGGCTAGCCCAACCGAGGCAGATTTACTCACATGGGCTAAATTTTTTGAGATTTAATTGAGATTTTGTTCCCCGGAGCGTTTGGGATACATGGCGTGAGTAGTTTGAGCAGTTGTGCCAGGGTTCTATGATCGTATCACAGTATGTTCTGAAGTTTAGTGAGTTGTCCAGATATGCACCTGCCTTGGTTTACACAATTAGAGATCGAGTCCGTCGATTTATCAAGAGGCTCAACTATGGTATTAGGTTCAGCATGGCTCGATAGTTGGAGACTGATACTCCATACCAGTAGGTGGTAGAAATCACATGGAGATTGGAGGGTTTGCAAGGCCAGGAGACATGACAGGGAGGCCAAGAGTCCTCGAGATTCTGGTGGATCTAGTGGTGTCCACCAGAAAGTTTTATGTTGTGATATTGATACGCATGTGGTGGATTAAGGATTGGGGTCGAAATGCATGTGGTGAGGTAAGGTGGTCTTAATATGCTTGTTGGTAGAAGAGGAACTACTTTAAGCGACGCGGTGTAATAAGGTGGGCTAAAACATGGAAAGCTATTTCGAAAAAATGATTTTCAAAACTAAATGAAAGGCTCCCGCGGTGATATAAGGAATGATTATGATTTGTTTTGTGATATGAGACTGTGAGGCAGCACCTCGGTAGTGATGCTTGCTAATACCATTAAATTATATCACTTGTGTATTTGTTGCTTTGTTTCCTTGTCATATTATCCATTGTTTACTTTCGTGATGCCTTAATTGCCTTAATTCAGTGTATCTATTCTTGGTATATTTTTTTCATTGTTTCATTTTTGTTGTTTATCATTATCACACTATCATATACCTGTTCAATTTTATTATTTATTCTAGTAGGGTGTTGACCTGACCTCATCACTACTCTACCGAGGTTAGCACTTATTGGGTACCGTTGTAGTCTACTCATTCTACACTTTTGCACATCCTTTTATACAGATCCAGGTAGCCTTACCAGCCTAGGCACCGGTGAGTAGAGTTTAGATATGGAGACTTCAAGGTATACCTGCCGGCGTCTGCGGGCCTCGGAGTCACCCTCTACCTAGTTCTATTTCATTTTCCCTTTTTATAGATAATGTTGTATGGGGATATTTAGTATACTGTTGTAGAGCTTGAGACTTGGTATCACCGGATGTTGGGAGTTTTATTCTGTTGAGTTGCAGAGTTCTTTTATGTTAGTTGTTGAGTTATTTGAAAGTTTTTATCATTTTCTCAGTTAAATTCTGCCTCAATGTTAGGCTTACCTACTCTTAGTGACAAGGTTCCATCACGATATCCTACAGAGGAAAATTTGGTCAGTGACAAGCTGGTATCAAAGCCCTAGGTACATAGGTTTTACGTGTCAAAAGCAGGAATAGTAGAATCTCACGGATCGGTACAGAAACTTTTGTATTTATCTTCGAGAGGCTATGGAACTGTTAGGAAACTTCACTTATTTGATCCCTTATCATGCGAATTTCTTGACTTTAGATATCTAAATCTATGTCTTTCTATTCTCTCATAGATGGTGAGGACATCCACCGCTGGATCTGACAATCTGATATTGTGCCCCCTGATAGAGCCGCGAGAGGCCGGGGCTAGTGCCGCGGTCAAGGTCCGGGAGAGGACAAGGTGGGGCATGTAGTGTAGCCAGAGCAGCTGCACGAGCTACGACAGAGGAGCCACCGGTAGCTTCAGTTGGGAGGTAGGCACTTGTGGCGCTTGTTGCTACCCCTGCACTTCAAGAGACGCTCGCCCAATTCTTGAGCATATTTGGTAATCTAGCTCAGGCGGGGTTGATTCCACTTGCAACGGCAACATCTCAGGCTAGGGTAGGAGCTCATACTCCAGCGGCCCGTACCCCAGAGCAGTGATTCCATGTTGAGCAGGTCCCATAGGTTATACAAGTGCAGCTGGTTGTCCCAGTTCAGGCCGAGGTTAGGGCATCAACTTCTAAGGAGGAGTAGCTCAGGCTCGAGTGGTACAAAAAATACCATCCTCCTTCTTTCAGTGGCCTAGCTACAGAGGACGCACAAGGCTTTCTGGAAAAGTGCCACTGTATTCTCCATAACATGGGTATAGTGAAGACGAGCGGGGGTTCTTTCACTTCTTTCTAGCTATCGGGACTAGCATACTAGTCTTGGCGGGCTTGGGAGGAGGCTAGCCCAACCGAGGCAGCTTCACACACATGGGCTCAATTTTTAGAGATGTTATTGAGATTTTGTTCCCCGAAGCCTTTGGGATACATGGCGCGAGCAGTTTGAGCAGTTGTGCCAGGGTTCTATGATCGTATCATAGTATGTTCTGAAGTTTAGTGAGTTGTCCAAATATGCACCTGCCTTGGTTTACACAATTAGAGATCGAGTCCGTCGATTTATCAAGAGGCTCAACTATGGTATTAGATTCAGCAAGGCTCGATAGTTGGAGACTGATACTCCATACCAGCTGGTGGTAGAAATCACATGGAGATTGGAGGGTTTGCAAGGCCAGGAGACATGACAGGGAAGCCAAGAGTCCTCGAGATTCTGGTAGATATAGTAGTGTCCACCAGAAAGTTATATGTTGTGATATTGATACACATGTGGTGGATTATGGATTGGGGTCAAAATGCATGCGGTGATATAAGGTGGTCTTGATATGCTTGTTGGTAGTAGAGGAACTACTTGAAGCCACGTGGTGTGATAAGGTGGGCTAAAACACGGGAAGCTATTTCGAAAAAATAATTTTCAAAACTAAATGCAAGGCTCGCGCGGTGATATAAGGAATGATTATGATTTGTTTTGTGATATGAGACTGTGAGGAAGTACCTCGGTAGTGATGCTTGCTAATACCATTCAATTATATCACTTGTGTGTTTGTTGCTTTGTTTCCTTGTCATATTATTCATTGTTTACTTTCGTGATGCCTTAATTGCCTTAATTTAGTGTATCTATTCTTGGTATATTTTCTTCATTATTTCATTTTTGTTGTTTATCATTATCACACTATCATATACCTGTTCAATTTTCTTATTTATTCTAGTAGGGTGTTGACCTGGCCTCATCACTACTCTACCGAGGTTAGCCCTTATTGGGTACCGTTGTAGTCTACTCATTCTAAACTTTTGCACATCCTTTTATGCAGATCCAGGTAGCCTTACCAGCCTAGGCACCAGTGAGTAGAGTTTAGATATGGAGACTTCAAGGTATACCTTCCGGCGTCTGCGGGCCTCGGAGTCACCCTCTACCTAGTTCTATTTCATTTTCCCTTTTTATAGATAATGTTGTATGGGGATATTTAGTATACTGTTGTAGAGCTTGGTACTTGGTATCACCAGATGTATGGAGTTTTATTCTGTTGAGTTGAAGAGTTCTTTTATGTTAGTTGTTGAGTTATTTGAAAGTTTTTATCATTTTCTCAGTTAAATTCTGCCTGAATGTTAGGCTTACCTACTCTTAGAGACTAGGTTCTATCACGACATCCTACAGAGGAAAATTTGGTCAGTGACAAGTTGGTATCAAAGCCCGAGGTACATAGGTTTTACGTGTCAAAAGCAGGAATAGTAGAATCTCACGGATCGGTACAGAAACTTTTGTATTTATCTTCGAGAGGCTGTGGAACTGTTAGGAAACTTCACTTATTTGATCCCTTATCATGCGAATTTCTTGACTTTAGATTTCTAAATCTATGTCTTTCTATTCTCTCATAGATGGTGAGGACATCCACCTCTGGATCCGACGATCAGATATTGTGCCCCCTGATAGAGCCGCGAGAGGCCGGGGCTGGGGCCGCGGTCAGGGTCCGGGAGAGGACAAGGAGGGGCATGTAGTGTAGCCATAGCAGCTGCACGAGCTACGACAGAGGAGCCACCGGTAGCTTCAGTTGGGAGGTAGGCACTTGTGGTGCTTGTTGCTACCCTTGCACTTCAAGAGACGCTCGCCCAATTCTTGAGCATATTTTGTAATCTAGCTCAGGCGGGGTTGATTCCACTTGCAAAGGCAAAATCTCAGGCTAGGGTAGGAGCTCAAACTCCAGCGGCCCGTACACCAGAGCAGTGATTCCATGTTGAGCAGGTCCCATAGGTTATACAAGTGCAGCTGGTTGTCCCAGTTCAGGCCGAGGTTAGGGCATCAACTTCTAAGGAGGAGTAGCTCAGGCTCGAGTGGTACAAAAAATACCATCCTCCTTCTTTCAGTGGCCTAGCTACAGAGGACGCACAAGGCTTTCTGGAAAAGTGCCACTGTATTCTCCATAACATGGGTATAGTGAAGACGAGCGGGGGTTCTTTCACTTCTTTCTAGCTATCGGGACTAGCATACTAGTCTTGGTGGGATTGGGAGGAGGCTAGCCCAACCGTGGCAGCTTCACTCACATGGGCTCAATTTGTTGAGATTTAATTGAGATTTTGTTCCCCGGTGACTTTGGGATACATGGCACGAGCAGTTTGAGCAGTTGTGCCAGGGTTCTATGATCGTATCAGAGTATGTTCTGAAGTTTAGTGAGTTGTCCAGATATGCACCTGCCTTGGTTTACACAATTAGAGATCGAGTCCGTCGATTTATCAAGAGGCTCAACTATGGTATTAGATTCAGCAAGGTTCGATAGTTGGAGACTGATACTCCATACCAGCAGGTGGTAGAAATCACATGGAGATTGGAGGGTTTGCAAGGCCAGGAGACATGACAGGGAAGCCAAGAGTCCTCGAGATTCTGGTGGATATAGTAGTGTCCACCAGAAAGTTATATGTTGTGATATTGATACGCATGTGGTGGATTATGGATTGGGGTCAAAATGCATGCGGTGAGATAAGGTGGTCTTGATATGCTTGTTGGTAGTAGAGGAACTACTTGAAGCCACGTGGTGTGATAAGGTGGGCTAAAACAGGGGAAGCTATTTCGAAAAAATGATTTTCAAAACTAAATGCAAGGCTCCCGCGGTGATATAAGGAATGATTATGATTTGTTTTGTGATATGAGACTGTGAGGCAGTACCTCGGTAGTGATGCTTGCTAATACCATTCAATTATATCACTTGTGTGTTTGTTGCTTTGTTTCCTTGTCATATTATTCATTGTTTACTTTCGTGATGCCTTAATTGCCTTAATTTAGTGTATCTATTCTTGGTATATTTTCTTCATTGTTTCATTTTTGTTGTTTATCATTATCACACTATCATATACCTGTTCAATTTTCTTATTTATTCTAGTAGGGTGTTGACCTGGCCTCATCACTACTCTACCGAGGTTAGCCCTTATTGGGTACCGTTGTAGTCTACTCATTCTACACTTTTGCACATCCTTTTATGCAGATCCAGGTAGCCTTACCAGCCTAGGCACCGGTGAGTAGATTTTAGATATGGAGACTTCAAGGTATACCTGCCGGCGTCTGCGGGCCTCGGAGTCACCCTCTACCTAGTTCTATTTCATTTTCCCTTTTTATAAATAATGTTGTATGGGGATATTTAGTATACTGTAGTAGAGCTTGGGACTTGGTATCACCCGATGTTAGGAGTTTTATTTTGTTGAGTTGCAGAGTTCTTTTATGTTAGTTGTTGAGTTATTTGAAAATTTTTATCATTTTCTCAGTTAAATTCTGCCTGAATGTTAGGCTTACCTACTCTTAGAGACTAGGTTCTATCACGACATCCTACAGAGGAAAATTTGGTCAGTGACAAGTTGGTATCAAAGCCCTAGGTACATAGGTTTTACGTGTCAAAAGAAGGAATAGTAGAATCTCACGGATCGGTACAGAAACTTTTGTATTTATCTTCGAGAGGCTATGGAACTGTTAGGAAACTTCACTTATTTGATCCCTTATCATGCGAATTTCTTGACTTTAGATTTCTAAATCTATGTCTTTCTATTCTCTCATAGATGGTGAGGACATCCACCGCTGGATCCGACGATCAGATATTGTGCACCCTGATAGAGCCGCGAGAGGCCGGGGCTGGGGCCGTGGTCAGGGTCCGGGAGAGGACAAGGAGAGGCATGTAGTGTAGCCATAGCAGCTGCACGAGCTATGACAGAGGAGCCACCGGTAGCTTCAGTTGGGAGGTAGGCACTTGTGGTGCTTGTTGCTACCCTTACACTTCAAGAGACGCTCGCCCAATTCTTGAGCATATTTGGTAATCTAGCTCAGGCGGGGTTGATTCCACTTGCAACGGCAACATCTCAGGCTAGGGTAGGATCGCAAACTCCAGCGGCCCGTACCCCAGAGCAGTGATTCCATGTTGAGCTGGTCCCATAGGTTATACAAGTGCAGCTGGTTGTCCTAGTTCAGGCCGAGGTTAGGGCATCAACTTCTAAGGAGGAGTAGCTCAGGCTCGAGTGGTAGAAAAAATACCATCCTCCTTCTTTTAGTGGCCTAGCTACAGAGGACGCATAAGGCTTTCTGGAAAAGTGCCACTGTATTCTCCATAACATGGGTATAGTGAAGACAAGCGGGGGTTCTTTCACTTCTTTCTAGCTATCGGGACTAGCATACTAGTCTTGGCGGGCTTGGGAGGAGGTTAGCCCAACCGAGGCAGCTTCACTCACATGGGCTCAATTTTTAGAGATGTTATTGAGATTTTGTTCCCCGAAGCCCTTGGGATACATGGCGCGAGCAGTTTGAGAAGTTGTGCTAGGGTTCTATGATCGTATCATAGTATGTTCTGAAGTTTAGTGAGTTGTCCAGATATGCACCTGCCTTGGTTTACACAATTAGAGATCGAGTCCGTCGATTTATCAAGAGGCTCAACTATGGTATTAGATTCAGCATGGCTCGATAGTTGGAGACTGATACTCCATACTAGCAGGTGGTAGAAATCACATGGAGATTGGAGGGTTTGCAAGGCCAGGAGACATGACAGGGAGGCCAAGAGTCCTCGAGATTCTGGTGGATATAGTGGTGTCCCCCAGAAATTTATATGTTGTGATATTGATACGCATGTGGTGGATTAAGGATTGGGGTCGAAATGTATATGGTGAGATAAGGTGGTCTTGATATGCTTGTTGGTAGTAGAGGAACTTCTTTAAGCCACGCGGTGTGATAATGTGGGCTAAAACACGGGAAGCTATTTTGAAAAAATGATTTTCAAAACTAAATGCAAGGATCCCGCGGTGATATAAGGAATTATTATGATTTGTTTTGTGATATGAGACTGTGAGGCAGTACCTTGGTAGTGATGCTTGCTAATACCGTTCAATTATATCACTTGCGTGTTTGTTGCTTTGTTTCCTTGTCATATTATTCATTGTTTACTTTCGTGATGCCTTAATTGCCTTAATTCAGTGTATCTATTCTTGGTATATTTTCTTCATTGTTTCATTTTTGTTGTTTATCATTATCACACTATCATATACCTGTTCAATTTTCTTATTTATTCTAGTAGGGTGTTGACCTGACCTCATCACTACTCTACCGAGGTTAGCACTTATTGGGTACCGTTGTAGTCTACTCATTCTACACTTTTGCACATCCTTTTATGCAGATCCAGGTAGCCTTACCAGCCTAGGAACCGGTGAGTAGAGTTTAGATATGGAGACTTCAAGGTATACCTGCCGGCGTCTGTGGGCCTCGGAGTCACCCTCTACCTAGTTCTATTTCATTTTCCCTTTTTATAGATAATGTTGTATGGGGATATTTAGTATACTGTTGTAGAGCTTGGGACTTGGTATCACCCGATGTTGGGAGTTTTATTCTGTTGAGTTGTAGAGTTCTTTTATGTTAGTTGTTGAGTTATTTGAAAGTTTTTATCATTTTCTCAGTTAAATTCTGCCTGAATGTTAGGCTTACCTACTCTTAGAGACTAGGTTCCATCACTACATCCTACAGAGGAAAATTTGGCAAGTGACAAGTTGGTATCAAAGCCCTAGGTACATAGGTTTTACGTGTCAAAAGCAGGAATAGTAGAATCTCACGGATCGGTACAGAAACTTTTGTATTTATCTTCGAGAGGCTATGGAACTGTTAGGAAACTTCACTTATTTGATCCCTTATCATGCGAATCTCTTGACTTTAGATTTCTAAATCTATGTCTTTCTATTCTCTCATAGATGGTGAGGACAGCCACCGCTGGATCCGACGATCAGATATTGTGCCCCCTGATAGAGCCGCGAGAGGCCGGGGCTGGGGCCGCGGTCATGGTCCGGGAGAGGACAAGGAGGGGCATGTAGTGTAGCCATAGCAACTGCACGAGCTACGACAGAGGAGCCACCGGTAGCTTCAGTTGGAAGGTAGGCACTTGTGGTGCTTGTTGCTACCCCTGCACTTCAAGAGACGCTCGCCCAATTCTTGAGCATATTTGGTAATCTAGCTCAGGCGGGGTTGATTCCACTTGCAACGGCAACATCTCAGGCTAGGGTAGGAGCGCAAACTCCAGTGGCCCGTACCCAGAGCAGTGATTCCATGTTGAGCAGGTCCCATAAGTTATACAAGTGCAGTTGGTTGCCCTAGTTCAGGCCGAGGTTAGGGCATCAACTTCTAAGGAGGAGTAGCTCAGGCTCGAGTGGTACAAAAAATACCATCCTCCTTCTTTCAGTGGCCTAGCTACAGAGGACGCATAAGGCTTTCTGGAAAAGTGCAACTGTATTCTCCATAACATGGGTATAGTGAAGACGAGCTGAGGTTCTTTCACTTCTTTCTAGCTATCGGGACTAGCATACTAGTCTTGGCGGGCTTGGGAGGAGGCTAGCCCAACCGAGGCAGCTTCGCTCACATGGGCTCAATTTTTAGAGATGTTATTGAGATTTTGTTCCCCGAAGCCTTTGGGATACATGGCGCGAGCAGTTTGAGCAGTTGTGCCAGGGTTCTATGATCATATAAGAGTATGTTCTGAAGTTTAGTGAGTTGTCCAGATATGCACCTGCCTTGGTTTACACAATTAGAGATCGAGTCTGTCTATTTATCAAGAGGCTCAACTGTGGTATTAGATTCAGCATTGCTCGATAGTTGGAGACTGATACTCCATACCAGCAGGTGGTAGAAATCACATGGAGATTGGAGGGTTTGCAAGGCCAGGAGACATGACAGGGAGG
Source organism: Nicotiana tabacum (assembly GCF_000715075.1). Taxonomy (NCBI): domain Eukaryota; kingdom Viridiplantae; phylum Streptophyta; class Magnoliopsida; order Solanales; family Solanaceae; genus Nicotiana; species Nicotiana tabacum. The sequence goes on along the minus strand of NW_027438350.1, from coordinate 149,003 downwards.
CCAAGAGTCCTCGAGATTCTGGTGGATATAGTGGTGTCCACCAGAAAGTTATATGTTGTGATATTGATACGCATGTGGTGGATTAAGGATTGGGGTCGAAATGCATATGGTGAGATAAGGTGGTCTTGATATGCTTGTTGGTAGTAGAGGAACTTCTTTAAGCCACGCGGTGTGATAAGGTGGGCTAAAATACGGGAAGCTATTTCGAAAAAATGATTTTCAAAACTAAATGCAAGGCTCCCGCGGTGATATAAGGAATGATTATGATTTGTTTTGTGATATGAGACTGTGAGGCAGTACCTCGGTAGTGATGCTTGCTAATACCATTCAATTATATCACTTGTGTGTTTGTTGCTTTGTTTCCTTGTCATATTATTCATTGTTTACTTTCGTGATGCCTTAATTGCCTTAATTCAGTGTATCTATTCTTGGTATATTTTCTTCATTGTTTCATTTTTGTTGTTTATCATTATCACACTATCATATACCTGTTCAATTTTCTTATTTATTCTAGTAGGGTGTTGACCTGACCTCATCACTACTCTACCGAGGTTAGCACTTATTGGGTACCGTTGTAGTCTACTCATTCTACACTTTTGCACATCCTTTTATGCAGATCCAGGTAGCCTTACCAGCCTAGGAACCGGTGAGTAGAGTTTAGATATGGAGACTTCAAGGTATACCTGCCGGCGTCTGCGGGCCTCGGAGTCACCCTCTACCTAGTTCTATTTCATTTTCCCTTTTTATAGATAATGTTGTATGGGGATATTTAGTATACTGTTGTAGAGCTTGGGACTTGGTATCACCCGATGTTGGGAGTTTTATTCTGTTGAGTTGTAGAGTTCTTTTATGTTAGTTGTTGAGTTATTTGAAAGTTTTTATCATTTTCTCAGTTAAATTCTGCCTGAATGTTAGGCTTACCTACTCTTAGAGACTAGGTTCCATCACTACATCCTACAGAGGAAAATTTGGCAAGTGACAAGTTGGTATCAAAGCCCTAGGTACATAGGTTTTACGTGTCAAAAGCAGGAATAGTAGAATCTCACGGATCGGTACAGAAACTTTTGTATTTATCTTCGAGAGGCTATGGAACTGTTAGGAAACTTCACTTATTTGATCCCTTATCATGCGAATCTCTTGACTTTAGATTTCTAAATCTATGTCTTTCTATTCTCTCATAGATGGTGAGGACAGCCACCGCTGGATCCGACGATCAGATATTGTGCCCCCTGATAGAGCCGCGAGAGGCCGGGGCTGGGGCCGCGGTCATGGTCCGGGAGAGGACAAGGAGGGGCATGTAGTGTAGCCAGAGCAGCTGCACGAGCTACGACAGAGGAACCACCGGTAGCTTCAGTTAGGAGGTAGGCACTTGTGGTGCTTGTTGCTACCCATGCACTTAAAGAGACGCTCGCCTAATTCTTGAGCATATTTGGTAATCTAGCTCAGGCGGGGTTGATTCCACTTGCAGCGGCAACATCTCAGGCTAGGGTAGGAGCGCAAACTCCAGCGGCCCGTACCCCAGAGCAGTGATTCCATGTTGAGCAGGTCCCATAGGTTATACAAGTGCAGCTGGTTGTCCTAGTTCAGGCCGAGGTTAGGGCATCAACTTCTAAGGAGGAGTAGCTCAGGCTCGAGTGGTACAAAAATACCATCCTCCTTCTTTCAGTGGCCTAGCTATAGAGGACGCATAAGGCTTTCTGGAAAAGTGCCACTGTATTCTCCATAACATGGGTATAGTGAAGACGAGCGGGGGTTCTTTCACTTCTTTCTAGCTATCTGGACTAGCATACTAGTCTTGGCGGGTTTGGGAGGAGGCTAGCCATACCGAGGCAGCTTCACTCACATGGGCTCAATTTTTAGAGATGTTATTGAGATTTTGTTCCCCGAAGCCTTTGGGATACATGGCGCGAGCAGTTTGAGCAATTAGGCCAGGGTTCTATGATCGTATCAGAGTATGTTCTGAAGTTTAGTGAGTTGTCCAGATATGCACCTGCCTTGGTTTACACAATTAGAGATCGAGTCCGTCGATTTATCAAGAGGCTCAACTATGGTATTAGATTCAGCATGGCTCGATAGTTGGAGACTGATACTCCATACCAGCAGGTGGTAGAAATCACATGGAGATTGGAGGGTTTGCAAGGCCAGGAGATATGACAGGGAGGCCAAGAGTCCTCGAGATTCTGGTTGATATAGTGGTGTCCACCAGAAAGTTATATGTTGTGATATTGATACGCATGTGGTGGATTAAGGATTGGGGTCGAAATGCATATGGTGAGATAAGGTGGTCTTGATATGCTTGTTGGTAGTAGAGGAACTTCTTTAAGCCACGCGGTGTGATAAGGTGGGCTAAAACACGGGGAAGCTATTTCGAAAAAATGATTTTCAAAACTAAATGCAAGGCTCCCGCAGTGATATAAGGAATGATTATGATTTGTTTTGTGATATGAGACTGTGAGGCAGTACCTCGGTAGTGATGCTTGCTAATACCATTCAATTATATCACTTGTGTGTTTGTTGCTTTGTTTCCTTGTCATATTATTCATTGTTTACTTTCGTGATGCCTTAATTGCCTTAATTCAGTGTATCTATTCTTGGTATATTTTCTTCATTGTTTCATTTTTGTTGTTTATCATTATCACACTATCATATACCTGTTCAATTTTCTTATTTATTCTTGTAGGCTGTTGACCTGACCTCATCACTACTCTACCGAGGTTAGCACTTATTGGGTACCGTTGTAGTCTACTCATTCTACACTTTTACACATCCTTTTATGCAGATCCAGGTAGCCTTACCAGCCTAGGCACCAGTGAGTAGAGTTTAGATATGGAGACTTCAAGGTATACCTGCCGGCGTCTGCGGGCCTCGGAGTCACCCTCTACCTAGTTCTATTTCATTTTCCCTTTTTATAGATAATGTTGTATGGGGATATTTAGTATACTGTTGTAGAGCTTGGGACTTGGTATCACCCGATGTTGGGAGTTTTATTCTGTTGAGTTGCAGAGTTCTTTTATGTTAGTTGTTGAGTTATTTGAAAGTTTTTATCATTTTCTCAGTTAAATTCTACCTGAATGTTAGGCTTACCTACTCTTAGAGACTAGGTTCCATCACGACATCCTACAGAGGAAACTTTGGTCAGTGACAAGTTGGTATCAGAGTCCTAGGTACATAGGTTTTACGTGTCAAAAGCAGGAATAGTAGAATCTCACGGATCGGTACAGAAACTTTTGTATTTATCTTCGAGAGGCTATGGAACTGTTAGGAAACTTCACTTATTTGATCCCTTATCATGCGAATTTCTTGACTTTAGATTTCTAAATCTATGTCTTTCTATTCTCTCATAGATGGTAAGGACATCCACCACTGGATCCGACGATCAGATATTGTGCCCCCTGATAGAGCCGCGAGAGGCTGGGGCTGGGGCCGCGGTCAGGGTCCGGGAGTGGACAAGGAGGGGCATGTAGTGTAGCCAGAGCAGCTGCACGAGCTACGACAGAGGAGCCACCGGTAGCTTCAGTTGGGAGGTAGGCACTTGTGGTGCTTGTTGCTACCCCTGCACTTCAAGAGACGCTCGCCCAATTCTTGAGCATATTTGGTAATCTAGCTCAGGCGGGGTTGATTCCACTTGCAGCGGCAACATCTCAGGCTAGGGTAGGAGCGCAAACTCTAGCGGCCCGTACCCCAGAGCAGTGATTCCATGTTGAGCAGGTCCCATAGGATATACAAGTGCAGCTGGTTGTCCTAGTTCAGGCCGAGGTTAGGGCATCAACTTCTAAGGAGGAGTAGCTCAGGCTCGAGTGGTACAAAAAATACCATCCTCCTTCTTTCAGTGGCCTAGCTACAGAGGACGCATAAGGCTTTCTGGAAAAGTGCCACTGTATTCTCCATAACATGGGTATAGTGAAGACGAGCGGGGGTTCTTTCACTTCTTTCTAGCTATCGGGACTAGCATACTAGTCTTGGCGGGCTTGGGAGGAGGCTAGCCCAACCGAGGCAGCTTCACTCACATGGGCTCAATTTTTAGAGATGTTATTGAGATTTTGTTCCCCGAAGCCTTTGGGATACATGGCGCGAGTAGTTTGAGCAGTTGTGCGAGGGTTCTATGATCGTATCAGAGTATGTTCTAAAGTTTAGTGAGTTGTCCAGATATGCACCTGCCTTGGTTTACACAATTAGAGATCGAGTCCGTCGATTTATCAAGAGGCTTAACTATGGTATTAGATTCAGCATGGCTCGATAGTTGGAGACTGATACTCCATACCAGCAGGTGGTAGAAATCACATGGAGATTGGAGGGTTTGCAAGGCCAGGAGACATGAGAGGGAGGCCAAGAGTCCTCGAGATTCTGGTGGATATAAGGAATGATTACGATTTGTTTTGTGATATGAGACTGTGAGGCAGTACCTCGGTAGTGATGCTTGCTAATACCATTGAATTATATCACTTGTGTGTTTGTTGCTTTGTTTCCTTGTCATATTATTCATTGTTTACTTTCGTGATGCCTTAATTGCCTTAATTCAGTGTATCTATTCTTGGTATATTTTCTTCATTGTTTCATTTTGGTTGTTTATCATTATCACACTATCATATACATGTTCAATTTTCTTATTTATTCTAGTAGGGTGTTGACCTGACCTCATCACTACTCTACCGAGGTTAGCACTTATTGGGTACCGTTGTAGTCTACTCATTCTACACTTTTGCACATCCTTTTATGCAGATCCAGGTAGCCTTACCAGCCTAGGAACCGGTGAGTAGAGTTTAGATATGGAGACTTCAAGGTATACCTGCCGGCGTCTGTGGGCCTCGGAGTCACCCTCTACCTAGTTCTATTTCATTTTCCCTTTTTAGAGATAATGTTGTATGGGGATATTTAGTATACTGTTGTAGAGCTTGGGACTTGGTATCACCCGATGTTGGGAGTTTTATTCTGTTGAGTTGTAGAGTTCTTTTATGTTAGTTGTTGAGTTATTTGAAAGTTTTTATCATTTTCTCAGTTAAATTCTGCCTGAATGTTAGGCTTACCTACTCTTAGAGACTAGGTTCCATCACTACATCCTACAGAGGAAAATTTGGCAAGTGACAAGTTGGTATCAAAGCCCTAGGTACATAGGTTTTACGTGTCAAAAGCAGGAATAGTAGAATCTCACGGATCGGTACAGAAACTTTTGTATTTATCTTCGAGAGGCTATGGAACTGTTAGGAAACTTCACTTATTTGATCCCTTATCATGCGAATTTCTTGACTTTAGATTTCTAAATCTATGTCTTTCTATTCTCTCATAGATGGTGAGGACATCCACCGCTGGATCCGACGATCAGATATTGTGCCCCCTGATAGAGCCGCGAGAGGCCGGGGCTGGGGCCGCGGTCAGGGTCCGGGAGAGGACAAGGAGGGGCATGTAGTGTAGCCAGAGCAGCTGCACGAGCTACGACAGAGGAGCCACCGGTAGCTTCAGTTGGGAGGTAGGCACTTGTGGTGCTTGTTGCTACCCCTGCACTTCAAGAGACGCTCGCCCAATTCTTGAGCATATTTGGTAATCTAGCTCAGGCGGGGTTGATTCCACTTGCAACGGCAACATCTCAGGCTAGGGTAGGAGCACAAACTCCAGCGGCCCGTACCCCAGAGCAGTGATTCCATGTTGAGCAGGTCCCATAGGTTATACAAGTGCAGCTGGTTGTCCTAGTTCAGGCCGAGGTTAGGGCATCAACTTCTAAGGAGGAGTAGCTCAGGCTCGAGTGGTACAAAAATACCATCCTCCTTCTTTCAGTGCCCTAGCTACAGAGGACGCATAAGGCTTTCTGGAAAAGTGCCACTGTATTCTCCATAACATGGGTATAGTGAAGATGAGCGGGGGTTCTTTCACTTCTTTCTAGCTATCGGGACTAGCATACTAGTCTTGGCGGGCTTGGGAGGAGGCTAGCCCAACCGAGGCAGCTTCACTCACATGGGCTCAATTTTTAGAGATGTTATTGAGATTTTGTTCCCCGAAGCCTTTGGGATACATGGCGCGAGCAGTTTGAGCAGTTGTGCCAGGGTTCTATGATCGTATCATAGTATGTTCTGAAGTTTAGTGAGTTGTCCAAATATGCATCTGCCTTGGTTTACACAATTAGAGATCGAGTCCGTCGATTTATCTAGAGGCTCAACTATGGTATTATATTCAGCATGGCTCGATAGTTGGAGACTGATACTCCATACCAGCAGGTGGTAGAAATCACATGGAGATTGGAGGGTTTGCAAGGCCAGGAGACATGACAGGGAGGCCAAGAGTCCTCGAGATTCTGGTGGATATAGTGGTGTCCACCAGAAAGTTATATGTTGTGATATTGATACGCATGTGGTGGATTAAGGATTGGGGTCGAAATGCATGTGGTGAGATAAGGTTGTCTTGATATGCTTGTTGGTAGTAGATGAACTACTTTAAGCCACGAGGTGTGATAAGGTGGGCTAAAACACGGGAAGCTATTTCGAAAAAATGATTTTCAAAACTAAATGCAAGGCTCCCACTGTGATATAAGGAATGATTATCATTTTTTTTGTGATATGAGACTGTGAGGCAGTACCTCGGTAGTGATGCTTGCTAATACCATTCAATTATATCACTTGTGTGTTTGTTGCTTTGTTTCCTTGTCATATTATTCATTGTTTACTTTCGTGATGCCTTAATTGCCTTAATTCAGTGTATCTATTCTTGGTATATTTTCTTCATTGTTTCATTTTGGTTGTTTATCATTATCACACTATCATATACATGTTCAATTTTCTTATTTATTCTACTAGGGTGTTGACCTGACCTCATCACTACTCTACCGAGGTTAGCACTTATTGGGTACCGTTGTAGTCTACTCATTCTACACTTTTGCACATCCTTTTATGCAGATCCAGGTAGCCTTACCAGCCTAGGAACCGGTGAGTAGAGTTTAGATATGGAGACTTCAAGGTATACCTGCCGGCATCTGTGGGCCTCGGAGTCACCCTCTACCTAGTTCTATTTCATTTTCCCTTTTTATAGATAATGTTGCATGGGGATATTTAGTATACTGTTGTAGAGCTTGGGACTTGGTATCACCCGATGTTGGGAGTTTTATTCTGTTGAGTTGTAGAGTTCTTTTATGTTAGTTGTTGAGTTATTTGAAAGTTTTTATCATTTTCTCAGTTAAATTCTGCCTGAATGTTAGGCTTACCTACTCTTAGAGACTAGGTTCCATCACTACATCCTACAGAGGAAAATTTGGTCAGTGACAAGTTGGTATCAAAGCCCTAGGTACATAGGTTTTACGTGTCAAAAGCAGGAATAGTAGAATCTCACGGATCGGTACAAAAACTTTTGTATTTATCTTCGAGAGGCTATGGAACTGTTAGGAAACTTCACTTATTTGATCCCTTATCATGCGAATTTCTTGACTTTAGATTTCTAAATCTATGTCTTTCTATTCTCTCATAGATGGTGAGGACATCCACCGCTGGATCCGACGATCAGATATTGTGCCCCCTGATAGAGCCGCGAGAGGCCGGGGCTGGGGCCGCGGTCAGGGTCCGGGAGAGGACAAGGAGGGGCATGTAGTGTAGCCAGAGCAGCTGCACGAGCTACGACAGAGGAGCCACCGGTAGCTTCAGTTGGGAGGTAGGCACTTGTGGTGCTTGTTGCTACCCCTGCACTTCAAGAGACGCTCGCCCAATTCTTTAGCATATTTGGTAATCTAGCTCAGGCGGGGTTGATTCCACTTGCAATGGCAACATCTCAGGCTAGGGTAGGAGCGCAAACTCTAGCGGCCCGTACCCCAGAGCAGTGATTCCATGTTGAGCAGGTCCCATAGGATATACAAGTGCAGCTGGTTGTCCTAGTTCAGGCCGAGGTTAGGGCATCAACTTCTAAGGAGGAGTAGCTCAGGCTCGAGTGGTACAAAAAATACCATCCTCCTTCTTTCAGTGGCCTAGCTACAGAGGACGCATAAGGCTTTCTGGAAAAGTGCCACTGTATTCTCCATAACATGGGTATAGTGAAGACGAGCGGGGGTTCTTTCACTTCTTTCTAGCTATCGGGACTAGCATACTAGTCTTGGCGGGCTTGGGAGGAGGCTAGCCCAACCGAGGCAGCTTCACTCACATGGGCTCAATTTTTAGAGATGTTATTGAGATTTTGTTCCCCGAAGCCTTTGGGATACATGGCGCGAGTAGTTTGAGCAGTTGTGCGAGGGTTCTATGATCGTATCAGAGTATGTTCTGAAGTTTAGTGAGTTGTCCAGATATGCACCTGCCTTGGTTTACACAATTAGAGATCGAGTCCGTCGATTTATCAAGAGGCTTAACTATGGTATTAGATTCAGCATGGCTCGATAGTTGGAGACTGATACTCCATACCAGCAGGTGGTAGAAATCACATGGAGATTGGAGGGTTTGCAAGGCCAGGAGACATGACAGGGAGGCCAAGAGTCCTCGAGATTCTGGTGGATATAGTGGTGTCCACCAGAAAGTTATATGTTGTGATATTGATACGCATGTGGTGGATTAAGGATTGGGGTCGAAATGCATGTGGTGAGATAAGGTGGTCTGGATATGCTTGTTGGTAGTAGAGGAACTACTTGAAGCCACGAGGTGTGATAAGGTGGGCTAAAACACGGGAAGCTATTTCGAAAAAATGATTTTGAAAACTAAATGCAAGGCTCCCGCGGTGATATAAGGAATGATTATGATTTGTTTTGTGATATGAGACTGTGAGGCAGTACCTCGGTAGTGATGCTTGCTAATACCATTCAATTATATCACTTGTGTGTTTGTTGCTTTGTTTCCTTGTCATATTATTCATTGTTTACTTTCGTGATGCCTTAATTGCCTTAATTCTGTGTATATATTCTTGGTATATTTTCTTCATTGTTTCATTTTGGTTGTTTATCATTATCACACTATCACATACATGTTCAATTTTCTTATTTATTCTAGTAGGGTGTTGACCTGACCACATCACTACTCTACCGAGGTTAGCACTTATTGGGTACCGTTGTAGTCTACTCATTCTACACTTTTGCACATTCATTTACACAGATCCAGGTAGCCTTACCAGCCTAGGCACCGGTGAGTAGAGTTTAGATATAGAGACTTCAAGGTATACCTGCCGGCGTCTGTGGGCCTCGGAATCACCCTCTACCTAGTTCTATTTCATTTTCCCTTTTTATAGATAATGTTGTATGGGGATATTTAGTATACTGTTTTAGAGCTTGGGACTTGGTATCACCCGATGTTGGGAGTTTTATTCTGTTGAGTTGTAGAGTTCTTTTATGTTAGTTGTTGAGTTATTTGAAAGTATTTATCATTTTCTCAGTTAAATTCTGCCTGAATGTTAGGCTTACCTACTCTTAGAGACTAGGTTCCATCACTACATCCTACAGAGGAAAATTTGGTCAGTGACAAGTTGATATCAAAGCCCTAGGTAAATAGGTTTTACGTGTCAAAAGCAGGAATAGTAGAATCTCACGGATCGGAACAGAAACTTTTTTATTTATCTTCGAGAGGCTATGGAACTGTTAGGAAACTTCACTTATTTGATCCCTTATCATGCGAATTTCTTGACTTTAGATTTCTAAATCTATGTCTTTCTATTCTCTCATAGATGGTGAGGACATCCACCGCTGGATCCGACGATCAGATATTGTGCCCCCTGATAGAGCCACGAGAGGGCGGGGCTGGGGCCGCAGTCAGGGTCCGGGAGAGGATAAGGAGGGGCATGTAGTGTAGCCAGAGCAGCTGCACGAGCTACGACAGAGGAGCCACCGGTAGCTTCAGTTTGGAGGTAGGCACTTGTGGTGCTTGTTGCTACCCCTGCACTTCAAGAGACGCTTGCCCAATTCTTGAGCATATTTGGTAATCTAGCTCAGGCGGGGTTGATTCCACTTCCAACGGCAACATCTCAGGCTAGGGTAGGAGCGCAAACTCCAGCGGCCCGTACCCCAGAGCAGTGATTCCATGTTGAGCAGGTCCCATAATTTATACAAGTACAACTGGTTGTCCTAGTTCAGGCCGAGGTTAGGACATCAACTTCTAAGGAGTAGTAGCTCAGGCTCGAGTGGTACAAAAAATACCATCCTCCTTCTTTCAGTGGCCTAGCTACAGAAAACGCATAAGGCTTTCTGGAAAAGTGCCACTGTATTCTCCATAACATGGGTATAGTGAAGACGAGCGGGGGTTCTTTCACTTCTTTCTAGCTATCGGGACTAGCATACTAGTCTTGGCGGGCTTGGGAGGAGGCTAGCCCAACCGAGGTAGCTTCACTCACATGGGCTCAATTTTTAGAGATGTTATTGAGATTTTGTTCCCCGAAGCCTTTGGGATACATGGCGCGAGCAGTTGTAGCAGTTGTGCCAGGGTTCTATGATCGTATCAGAGTATGTTCTGAAGTTTAGTGAGTTGTCCAGATATGCACCTGCCTTGGTTTACACAATTAGAGATCGAGTTCGTCGATTTATCAAGAGGCTCAACTATGGTATTAGATTCAGCATGGCTCGATAGTTGGAGACTGATACTCCATACCAGTAGGTGGTAGAAATCCCATGGAGATTGGAGGGTTTGCAAGGCCAGGAGACATGACAGGGAGGCCAAGAGTCCTTGAGATTCTGGTGGATATAGTGGTGTCCACCAGAAAGTTATATATTGTGATATTGATACGCATGTGGTGGATTATGGATTGGGGTCGAAATGCATGTGGTGAAATAAGGTGGTCTTGATATGCTTGTTGGTAGTAGAGGAACTACTTGAAGCCACGTGGTGTTATAAGGTGGGCTAAAACACGGGAAGCTATTTCGAAAAAATGATTTTCAAAACTAAATACAAGGCTCCCGCGGTGATATAAGGAATGATTATGGTTGGTTTTGTGATATGAGACTGTGAGGCAGTACCTCGGTAGTGATGCTTGCTAATACCATTCAATTATATCACTTGTGTGTTTGTTGCTTTGTTTCCTTGTCATATTATTCATTGTTTACTTTCGTGATGCCTTAATTGCCTTAATTCAGTGTATCTATTCTTGGTATAATTTCTTCATTGTTTCATTTTTGTTGTTTATCATTATCACACTATCATATACCTGTTCAATTTTCTTATTTATTCTAGTAGGGTGTTGACCTGACCTCATCACTACTCTACCGAGGTTAGCACTTATTGGGTACCGTTGTAGTCTACTCATTCTACACTTTTGCACATCCTTTTATACAGATCCAGGTAGCCTTACCAGCCTAGGCACCAGTGAGTAAAGTTTAGATATGGGGACTTCAAGGTATACCTGCCGGCGTCTGTGGGCCCTCGGAGTCACCCTCTACCTAGTTCTATTTCATTTTCCCCTTTTATAGATAATGTTGTATGGGGATATTTAGTATACTGTTTTAGAGCTTGGGACTTGGTATCACCCGATGTTGGGAGTTTTATTCTGTTGAGTTGGAGAGTTCTTTTATGTTAGTTGTTGAGTTATTTGAAAGTTTTTATCATTTTCTCAGTTAAATTCTGCCTGAATGTTAGGCTTACCTACTCTTAGAGACTAGGTTCCATCACGACATCCTACAGAGGAAAATTTGGTCAGTGACAAGTTGGTATCAAAGCCCTAGGTACATAGGTTTTACGTGTCAAAAGCAGGAATAGTAGAATCTCACGGATCGGTACAAAAACTTTTGTATTTATCTTCGAGAGGCTATGGAACTGTTAGGAAACTTCACTTATTTGATCCCTTATCATGCGAATTTCTTGACTTTAGATTTCTAAATCTATGTCTTTCTATTCTCTCATAGATGGTGAGGACATCCACCGCTGGATCCGACAATCAGATATTGTGCCCCCTGATAGAGCCGCGAGAGGCCGGGGCTGGGGCCGCGGTCAGGGTCTGGGAGAGGACAAGGAGGGGCATGTAGTGTAGCCAGAGCAGCTGCACGAGCTACGACAGAGGAGCCACAGGTAGCTTCAGTTGGGAGGTAGGCACTTGTGGTGCTTGTTGCTACCCCTGCACTTCAAGAGACGCTCGCCCAATTCTTGAGCATATTTGGTAATCTAGCTCAGGCGGGGTTGATTCCACTTGCAACGGCAACATCTCAGGCTAGGGTAGGAGCGCAAACTCCAGCGGCCCGTACCCCAGAGCGGTGATTCCATGTTGAGCATGTCCCATAAGTTATAGAAGTGCAGCTGGTTGTCCCAGTTCAGGCCGAGGTTAGGGCATCAACTTCTAAGGAGGAGTTGCTCAGGCTCGAGTGGTACAAAAAATACCATCCTCCTTCTTTCAGTGGCCTAGCTACAGAGGACGCATAAGGCTTTCTGGAAAAGTGCCACTGTATTCTCCATAACATGGGTATAGTGAAGACGAGCGGGGGTTCTTTCACTTCTTTCTAGCTATCGGGACTAGCATACTAGTCTTGGCGGGCTTGGGAGGAGGCTAGCCCAACCGAGGCAGCTTCATTCACATGGGCTCAATTATTAGAGATGTTATTGAGATTTTGTTCCCCGAAGCCTTTGGGATACATGGCGCGAGCAATTTGAGCAGTTGTGCCAGGGTTCTATGATCGTATCAGAGTATGTTCTGAAGTTTAGTGAGTTGTCCAGATATGCACCTGCCTTGGTTTACATAATTAGAGATCGAGTCCGTTGATTTATCAAGAGGCTCAACTATGGTATTAGATTCAGCATGGCTCGATAGTTGGAGACTGATACTCCATACCAGCAGGTGGTAGAAATCACATGGATTTTGGAGGGTTTGCAAGGCCAGGAGACATGACAGGGAGGCCAAGAGTCCTCGAGATTCTGGTGTATATAGTGGTGTCCACCAGAAAGTTATATGTTGTGATATTGATACGCATGTGGTGGATTAAGGATTGGGGTCGAAATGCATATGGTGAGATAAGGTGGTCTTGATATGCTTGTTGGTAGTAGAGTAACTTCTTTAAGCCACGCGGTGTGATAAGGTGGGCTAAAACACGGGAAGCTATTTCGAAAAAATGATTTTCAAAACTAAATGCAAGGCTCCCGCGGTGATATAAGGAATTATTATGATTTGTTTTGTGATATGAGACTGTGAGGCAGTACCTCGGTAGTGATGCTTGCTAATACCATTCAATTATATCACTTGTGTGTTTGTTGCTTTGTTTCCTTGTCATATTATTCATTGTTTACTTTCGTGATGCCTTAATTGCCTTAATTCAGTGTATCTATTCTTGGTATATTTTCTTCATTGTTTCATTTTTGTTGTTTATCATTATCACACTATCATATACCTGTTCAATTTTCTTATTTATTCTAGTAGGGTGTTGACCTGACCTCATCACTACTCTACCAAGGTTAGCACTTATTGGGTACCGTTGTAGTTTACTGATTCTACACTTTTGCACATCCTTTTATGCTGATCCAGGTAGCCTTACCAGCCTAGGCAACGGTGATTAGAGTTTAGATATGGAGACTTCAAGGTATACCTGCCGGCGTCCGCGGGCCTCGGAGTCACCCTCTACCTAGTTCTATTTCATTTTCCCTTTTTATAGATAATGTTGTATGGGGATATTTAGTATACTATTGTAGAGCTTGGGACTTGGTATCACCAGATGTTGGGAGTTTGATTCTGTTGAGTTGCAGAGTTCTTTTATGTTAGTTGTTGAGTTATTTGAAAGTTTTTATCATTTTCTCAGTTAAATTCTGCCTGAATGTTAGGCTTACCTACTCTTAGAGACTAGGTTCCATCACGACATCGTACAGAGGAAAATTTGGTCAGTGACAAGCTGGTATCAAAGCCCTAGGTACATATGTTTTACGTGTCAAAAGCAGGAATAGTAGAATCTCACGGATCGGTACATAAACTTTTGTATTTATCTTCGAGAGGTTATGGAACTGTTAGGAAACTTCACTTATTTGATCCCTTATCATGCGAATTTCTTGACTTTAGATTTCTAAATCTATGTCTTTCTATTCTCTCATAGATGGTGAGGACATCCACCGCTGGATCCGACGATCAGATATTGTGCCCCCTGATAGAGCCGTGATAGGCCGGGGCTGGGGCCACGGTCAGGGTCCGGGAGAGGACAAGGAGGGGCATGTAGTGTAGCCAGAGCAGCAGCACGAGCTACGATAGAGGAGCCACCGGTAGCTTCAGTTGGGAGGTAGGCGCTTGTGGCGCTTGTTGCTAACCCTGCACTTCAAGAGACGCTCGCCCAATTCTTGAGCATATTTGGTAATCTAGCTCAGGCGGGGTTGATTCCACTTGCAACGGCAACATCTCAGGCTAGGGTAGGAGCTCAAACTCCAGCGGCCCGTACCCCAGAGCAGTGATTCCATGTTGAGCAGGTCCCATAGGTTATACAAGTGCAGCTGGTTGTCCCAGTTCAGACCGAGGTTAGGGCATCAACTTCTAAGGAGGAGTAGCTCAGGCTTGAGTGGTACAAAAAATACCATCCTCCTTCTTTCAGTGGCCTAGCTACAGAGGACGCACAAGGCTTTCTGGAAAAGTGCCACTGTATTCTCCATAAGATGGGTATAGTGAAGACGAGCGGGGGTTCTTTCACTTCTTTCTACCTATCAGGACTAGCGTACTAGTCTTGGTGGGATTGGGAGGAGGCTAGCCCAACCGAGGCAGCTTCACTCACATGGGCTCAATTTTTTGAGATTTAATTGAGATTTTGTTCCCCGGAGCCTTTGGGATACATGGCGCGAGCAGTTTGAGCAGTTGTGCCAGGGTTCTATGATCGTATCAGAGTATGTTCTGAAGTTTAGTGAGTTGTCCAGATATGCACCTGCCTTGGTTTACACAATTAGAGATTGAGTCCGTCGATTTATCAAGAGGCTCAACTATGGTATTAGATTCAGCATGGCTCGATAGTTGGAGACTGATACTCCATACCAGCAGGTGGTAGAAATCACATGGAGATTGGAGGGTTTGCAAGGCCAGGAGACATGACAGGGAGGCCAAGAGTCCTCGAGATTCTAGTGGATATAGTGGTGTCCACCAGAAAGTTATATGTTGTGATATTGATACACATGTGGTGGATTAAGGACTGGGGTCGAAATGCATGTGGTGAGATAAGGTGGTCTTGATATGCTTGTTGGAAGTAGAGGAACTACTTGAAGCCACGTGGTGTGATAAGGTGGGCTAAAACACGGGAAGCTATTTCGAAAAAATGATTTTCAAAACTAAATGCAAGGCTCTCGCGGTGATATAAGGAATGATTATGATTTGTTTTGTGATATGAGACTGTGAGGCAGTACCTCGGTAGTGATGCTTGCTAATACAATTCAATTATATCACTTGTGTTTTGGTTGCTTTGTTTCCTTGGCATATTATTCATTGTTTACTTTCGTGATGCCTTAATTCAGTGTATCTATTCTTGGTATATTTTCTTCATTGTTTCATTTTTGTTGTTTATCATTATCACACTATCATATACCTGTTCAATTTTCTTATTTATTATAGTAGGGTGTTGACCTGACCTCATCACTACTCTACCGAGGTTAGCACTTATTGGGTACCATTGTAGTCTACTCATTCTACACTTTTGCACATCCTTTTATGGAGATCCAGGTAGCCTTACCAGCCTAGGCACCGGTGATTAGAGTTTAGATATGGAGACTTCAAGGTATACCTGCCGGCGTCTGCGGGCCTCGGAGTCACCCTCTACCTAGTTCTATTTCATTTTCCCTTTTTATAGATAATGTTGTATGGGGATATTAAGTATACTGTTGTAGAGCTTGGGACTTGGAATCACCGGATGTTGGGAGTTTTATTCTGTTGAGTTGCAGAGTTCTTTTATGTTAGTTGTTGAGTTATTTGAAAGTTTTTATCATTTTCTCAGTTAAATTCTGCCTGAATGTTAGGCTTACCTACTCTTAGAGACTAGGTTCCATCACGATATCCTACAGAGGAAAATTTGGTCAGTGACAAGTTGGTATCAAAGCCCTAGGTACATAGGTTTTACGTGTCAAAAGCAGGAATAGTAGAATCTCACGGATCAGTACAGAAACTTTTGTATTTATCTTCGAGAGGCTATGGAACTGTTAGGAAACTTCACTTATTTGATCCCTTATCATGCGAATTTCTTGACTTTAGATTTCTAAATCTATGTCTTTCTATTCTCTCATAGATGGTGAGGACATCCACCGCTGGATCCGACGATCATATATTGTGCCCCCTGATAGAGCCGCGAGAGGCCGGGGCTGGGGCCGCGGTCAGGGTCCGGGAGAGGACAAGGAGGGGCATGTAGTGTAGCCAGAGCAGCTGCACGAGCTACGACAGAGGAGCCACCGGTAGCTTCAGTTGGGAGGTAGGAACTTGTGGCGCTTGTTGCTACCCCTGCACTTCAAGAGACGCTCGCCAAGTTCTTGAGCATATTTGGTAATCTAGCTCAGGCGGGGTTGATTCCACTTGCAACGGCAACATCTCAGGCTAGGGTAGGAGCTCAAACTCCAGCATCCCGTACCCCAGAGCAGTGATTCCATGTTGAGCAGGTCCCATAGGTTATACAAGTGCAGCCGGTTGTCCCAGTTCAGGCCGAGGTTAGGGCATCAACTTCTAAGGAGGAGTAGCTCAGGCTCGAGTGGTACAAAAAATACAATCCTCCTTCTTTCAGTGGCCTAGCTACAGAGGACGCACAAGGCTTTCTGGAAAAGTGCCACTGTATTCTCCTTAACATGGGTATAGTGAAGACGAGCGGGGGTTCTTTCACTTCTTTCTAGCTATTGGGACTAGCGTACTAGTCTTGGCGGGATTGGGAGGAGGCTAGCCCAACCGAGGCAGTTCACTCACATGGGCTCAATATTTTGAGATTTAATTGAGATTTTGTTCCCCGGAGCCTTTGGGATACATGGTGCGAGCAGTTTGAGCAGTTGTGCCTGGGTTCTATGATCGTATCAGAGTATGTTCTGAAGTTTAGTGAGTTGTCCAGATATGCACCTGCCTTGGTTTACACAATTAGAGATCGAGTCCGTCGATTTATCAAGAGGCTCAACTATGGTATTAGATTCAGCATGGCTCGATAGTTGGAGACTGATACTCCATACCAGCAGGTGGTAGAAATCACATGGAGATTGGAGGGTTTGCAAGGCTAGGAGACATGACAGGGAGGCCAAGAGTCCTCGAGATTCTGGTGGATATAGTGGTGTCCACCAGAAAGTTATATGTTGTGATATTGATACGCATGTGGTGGATTAAGGATTGGGGTCGAAATGCATATGGTGAGATAAGGTGGTCTTGATATGCTTGTTGGTAGTAGAGGAACTTCTTTAAGCCACGCGGTGTGATAAGGTGTGCTAAAACACGGGAAGCTATTTCGAAAAAATGATTTTCAAAACTAAATGCAAGGCTCCCGCGGTGATATAAGGAATGATTATGATTTGTTTTGTGATATGAGATTATGAGGCAGTACCTCGGTAGTGATGCTTGCTAATACCATTCAATTATATCACTTGTGTTTTGGTTACTTTGTTTCCTTGGCATATTATTCATTGTTTACTTTCGTGATGCCTTAATTGCCTTAATTCAGTGTATCTATTCTTGGTATATTTTCTTCATTGTTTCATTTTTGTTGTTTATCATTATCACACTATCATATACCTGTTCAAATTTCTTATTTATTATAGTAGGGTGTTGACCTGACCTCATCGATACTCTACCGAGGTTAGCACTTATTGGGTACCGGTGTGGTCTACTCATTCTACACTTTTGCACATCCTTTTATGCAGATCCAGGTAGACTTACCAGCCTAGGCACCGGTGATTAGAGTTTAGATATGGAGACTTCAAGGTATACCTGCCGGCGTCTGCGGGCCTCGGAGTCACCCTCTACCTAGTTCTATTTCATTTTCCCTTTTTATAGATATTGTTGTATGGGGATATTTAGTATACTGTTGTAGAGCTTGGGACTTGGTATCACCCGATGTTGGGAGTTTTATTCTGTTGAGTTGTAGAGTTCTTTTATGTTAGTTGTTGAGTTATTTGAAAGTTTTTATCATTTTCTCAGTTAAATTCTGCCTGAATGTTAGGCTTACCTACTCTTAGAGACTAGGTTCCATCACGACATCGTACAGAGGAAAATTTGGTCAGTGACAAGTTGGTATCAAAGCCCTACGTACATAGGTTTTACGTGTCAAAAGCAGGAATAGTAGAATCTCACGGATCGATACAGAAACTTTTGAATTTATCTTCGAGAGGCTATGGAACTGTTAGGAAACTTCACTTATTTGATCCCTTATCATGCGAATTTCTTGACTTTAGATTTTTGAATCTATGTCTTTCTATTCTCTCATATATGGTGAGGACATCCACCACTGGATCCGACGATCAGATATTGTGGCCCCTGATAGAGCCGCGAGAGACCGGGGCTGGGGCCGCGGTCAGGGTCCGGGACAGGACAAGGAGGGGCATGTAGTGTAGCCAGAGCAGCTGCACGAGCTACGACAGAGGAGCCACCGATAGATTCAGTTGGGAGGTAGGCACTTGTGGCGCTTGTTGCTACCCCTGCACTTCAAGAGACGCTCGCCCAATTCTTGAGCATATTTGGTAATCTAGCTCAGGCGGCGTTGATTCCACTTGCAACGACAATATCTCAGGCTAGAGTAGGAGCTCAAACTCCAGCGGCCCGTACCCTAGAGCAGTGATTCCATGATGAGCAGGTCCCACAGGTTATACAAGTGCAGCTGGTTATCCCAGTTCAGGCCGAGGTTAGGGCATCAACTTCTAAGGAGGAGTAGCTCAGGCTCGAGTGGTACTAAAAATACCAACCTCCTTCTTTCAGTGGCCTAGCTACAGAGGACGCACAAGGCTTTCTGGAAAAGTGCCACTGTATTCTCCATAACATGGGTATAGTGAAGACGAGCACGGGTTCTTTCACTTCTTTCTTGCTATCGGGACTAGCGTACTAGTCTTGGTGGGATTGGGAGGAGGCTAGCCCAATCGAGGCAGCTTCACTCACATGGGCTCAATTTTTTGAGATTTAATTGAGATTTTGTTCCCCGGAGCCTTTGGGATACATGGCGCGAGCAGTTTGAGCAGTTGTGCCAGGGTTCTATGATCGTATCAGAGTATGTTCTGAAGTTTAGTGAGTTGTCCAGATATGCACCTACCTTGGTTTACACAATTAGAGATCGAGTCCGTCGATTTATCAAGAGGCTCAACTATGGTATTAGATTCAGCATGGCTCGATAGTTGGAGACTGATACTCCACACCAGCAGGTGGTAGAAATCACATGGAGATTGGAGGGTTTGCAAGGCCAGGAGACATGACAGGGAGGCCAAGAGTCCTCGAGATTCTGGTGGATATAGTGGTGTCCACCAGAAAGTTATATGTTGTGATATTGATACACATGTGGTGGATTAAGGATTGGGGTTGAAATGCATGTGGTGAGATAAGGTGGTCTTGATATGCTTGTTGGTAGTAGAGGAACTACTTGAAGCCACGTGGTGTGATAAGGTGGGCTAAAACACGGGAAGCTATTTCGAAAAAATGATTTTCAAAACTAAATGCAAGGCTCCCGCGGTGATATAAGGAATGATTATGATTTGTTTTGTGATATGAGACTGTGAGGCAGTACCTCGGTAGTGATGCTTGCTAATACAATTCAATTATATCACTTGTGTTTTGGTTGCTTTGTTTCCTTGGCATATTATTCATTGTTTACTTTCGTGATGCCTTAATTCAGTGTATCTATTCTTGGTATATTTTCTTCATTGTTTCATTTTTGTTGTTTATCATTATCACACTATCATATACCTGTTCAATTTTCTTATTTATTATAGTAGGGTGTTGACCTGACCTCATCACTACTCTACCGAGGTTAGCACTTATTGGGTACCGTTGTAGTCTAGTCACTCTACACTTTTGCACATCCTTTTACGCAGATCCAGGTAGCCTTACCAGCCTAGGCACCGGTGATTAGAGTTTAGATATGGATACTTCAAGGTATACCTGCCGGGCGTCTGCGGGCCTCGGAGTCACCCTCTACCTATTTCTATTTCATTTTCCCTTTTTATAGATAATGTTGTATGGGGATATTAAGTATACTGTTGTAGAGCTTGGGACTTGGTATCACCGGATGTTGGGAGTTTTATTCTGTTGAGTTGCAGAGTTCTTTTATGTTAGTTGTTGAGTTATTTGAAAGTTTTTATCATTTTCTCAGTTAAATTCTGCCTGAATGTTAGGCTTACCTACTCTTAGAGACTAGGTTCCATCACGACATCCTACAGAGGAAAATTTGGTCAGTGACAAGTTGGTATCAAAGCCCTAGGTACATAGGTTTTACTTGTCAAAAGCAAGAATAGTAGAATCTCACAGATCGGTACAGAAACTTTTGTATTTATCTTCGAGAGGCTATGGAACTGTTAGGAAACTTCACTTATTTGATCCCTTATCATGCGAATTTCTTGACTTTAGATTTCTAAATCTATGTCTTTCTATTCTCTCATAGATGGTGAGGACATCCACCGCTGGATCCGACGATCAGATATTGTGCCCCCTGATAGAGCCGCGAGAGGCCGGGGCTGGGGCCGCGGTCAGGGTCCGGGAGAGGACAAGGAGGGGCATGTAGTGTAGCCAGAGCAGCTGCACGAGCTACGACAGAGGAGCCACCGGTAGCTTCAGTTGGGAGGTAGGCACTTGTGGCGCTTGTTGCTACCCCTGCACTTCAAGAGACGCTCGCCCAGTTCTTGAGCATATTTGGTAATCTAGCTCAGGCGGGGTTGATTCAACTTGCAATGGCAACATCTCAGGCTAGGGTAGGAGCGCAAACGCCAGCATCCTGTACCCCAGAGCAGTGATTCCATGTTGAGCAGGTCCCATAAGTTATACAAGTGCAGCTGGTTGTCCCAGTTCAGGCCGAGGTTAGGGCATCAACTTCTAAGGAGGAGTAGCTCAGGCTCGAGTGGTACAAAAAATACAATCCTCCTTCTTTCAGTGGCCTAGCTACAGAGGACGCACAAGGCTTTCTGGAAAAGTGCCACTGTATTCTCCATAACATGGGTATAGTGAAGACGAGCGGGGGTTCTTTCACTTCTTTCTAGCTATCGGGACTAGCGTCCGAGTCTTGGTGGGATTGGGAGGAGGCTAGCCCAACCGAGGCAAGCTTCACTCACATTGGCTCAATTTTTTGAGATTTAATTGAGATTTTGTTCCCCGGAGCCTTTGGGATACATGGCGCGAGCAGTTTGAGCAGTTGTGCCATGGTTCTATAATCGTATCAGAGTATGTTCTGAAGTTTAGTGAGTTGTCCAGATTTGCACCTGCCTTGGTTTACACAATTAGAGATCGAGTCCGTCGATTTATCAAGAGGCTCAACTATGGTATTAGATTCAGCATGGCTCGATAGTTGGAGACTGATACTCCATACCAGCAGGTGGTAGAAATCACATGGAGATTGGAGGGTTTGCAAGGCTAGGAGACATGACAGGGAGGCCAAGAGTCCTCGAGATTCTGGTGGATATAGTGGTGTCCACCAGAAAGTTATATGTTGTGATATTGATACACATGTGGTGGATTAAGGATTGGGGTCGAAATGCATGTGGTGAGATAAGGTGGTCTTGATATGCTTGTTGGTAGTAGAGGAACTACTTGAAGACACGTGGTGTGATAAGGTGGGCTAAAACATGGGAAGCTATTTCGAAAAAATGATTTTCAAAACTAAATGCAAGGCTCCCGCGGTGGTATAAGGAATGATTATGATTTGTTTTGTGATATGAGACTGTGAGGCAGTACCTCGGTAGTGATGCTTGCTAATACAATTCAATTATATCACTTGTGTTTTGGTTGCTTTGTTTCCTTGGCATATTATTCATTGTTTACTTTCGTGATGCCTTAATTCAGTGTATCTATTCTTGGTATATTTTCTTCATTGTTTCATTTTTGTTGTTTATCATTATCACACTATCATATACCTGTTCAATTTTCTTATTTATTATAGTAGGGTGTTGACCTGACCTCATCACTACTCTGCCGAGGTTAGCACTTATTGGGTAACGTTGTAGTCTACTCATTCTACACTTTTGCACATCCTTTTATGCAGATCCAGGTAGCCTTACAGGCCTAGGCACCGGTGAGTAGAGTTTAGATATGGAGACTTCAAGGTATACCTGCTGGCGTCTGCGGGCCTCGGAGTCACACTCTACCTAGTTCTATTTCATTTTCCCTTTTTATAGATAATGTTGTATGGGGATATTTAGTATACTGTTGTAGAACTTGGGACTTGGTATCACCGGATGTTGGGAGTTTTATTCTGTTGAGTTGCAGAGTTCTTTTATGCTAGTTGTTGAGTTATTTGAAAGTTTTTATCATTTTCTCGGTTAAATTCTGCCTGAATGTTAGGCTTACCTACTCTTAGAGACTAAGTTCCATCATGACATCCTACAGAGAAAAATTTGGTCAGTGACAAGTTGGTATCAAAGCCCTAGGTACATAGGTTTTACGTGTCAAAAGCAGGAATAGTAGCATCTCACGGATCGGTACAGAAACTTTTGTATTTATCTTCGAGAGGCTATGGAACAGTTAGGAAACTTCACTTATTTGATCCCTTATCATGCGAATTTCTTGACTTTAGATTTCTAAATCTATGTCTTTCTATTCTCTCATAGATGGTGAGGACATCCACCGCTGGATCCGACGATCAGATATTGTGCCCCCTGAAAGAGCCGCGAGAGGCTGGGGCTGGGACCGCGGTCAGGGTCTGGGAGAGGACAAGGAGGGGCATGTAGTGTAGCCAGAGCAGCTGCACGAGCTACGACAGAGGAGCCACCGGTAGCTTCAGTTGGGAGGTAGGCACTTGTGACGCTTGTTGCTACCCCTGCACATCAAGAGACGCTCGCCCAATTCTTGAGCATATTTTGTAATCTAGCTCAGGCAGGGTTGATTCCACTTGCAACGGCAATATCTCAGGCTAGGGTAGGAGCGCAAACTCCAGCGGCCCGTACCCCAGAGCAGTGATTCAATGTTGAGCAGGTCCTATAGGTTATACAAGTGCAGCTGGTTGTCCTAGTTCAGGCAGAGGTTAGGGCATCAACTTCTAAGGAGGTGTAGCTCAGGCTTGAGTGGTACAAAACATACCATCCTCCTTCTTTCAGTGGCCTAGCTACAGAGGACGCATAAGGCTTTCTGGAAAAGTGCCACTGTATTCTCTATAACATGGGTATAGTGAAGACGAGCGGGGGTTCTTTCACTTCTTTCTAGCTATCGGGACTAGCGTACTAGTCTCGGTGGGATTGGGAGGAGGCTAGCCCAACCAAGGCAGCTTCACTCACATGGGCTTAATTTTTTGAGATTTAATAGAGATTTTGTTCCCCGGAGCCTTTGGGATACATGGCGCGAGCAGTTTGAGCAGTTGTGCCAGGGTTCTATGATCGTATCAGAGTATGTTCTGAAGTTTAGTGAGTTGTCCAGATATGCACCTGCCTTGGTTTATACAATTAGAGATCGAGTCCGTCGATTTATCAAGAGGCTCAACTATGGTATTAGATTCAGCATGGCTCGATAGTTGGAGACTGATACTCCATACCGGCAGGTGGTAGAAATCACAAGGAGATTGGAGGGTTTGCAAGGCTAGGAGACATGACAGGGAGGCCAAGAGTCCTCGAGATTCTGGTGGATATAGTGGTGTCCACCAGAAAGTTATATGTTGTGATATTGATACACATGTGGTGGATTAAGGATTGGGGTCGAAATGCATGTGGTGAGATAAGGTGGTCTTGATATGCTTGTTGGTAGTAGAGGAACTACTTGAAGACACGTGGTGTGATAAGGTGGGCTAAAACATGGGAAGCTATTTCGAAAAAATGATTTATAAAACTAAATGCAAGGCTCCCGCGGTGGTATAAGGAATGATTATGATTTGTTTTGTGATATGAGACTGTGAGGCAGTACCTCGGTAGTGATGCTTGCTAATACAATTCAATTATATCACTTGTGTTATGGTTGCTTTGTTTCCTTGGCATATTATTCATTGTTTACTTTCGTGATGCCTTAATTCAGTGTATCTATTCTTGGTATATTTTCTTCATTGTTTCATTTTTGTTGTTTATCATTATCACACTATCATATACCTGTTCAATTTTCTTATTTATTATAGTAGGGTGTTGACCTGACCTCATCACTACTCTGCCGAGGTTAGCACTTATTGGGTAACATTGTAGTCTACTCATTCTACACTTTTGCACATCCTTTTATGCAGATCCAGGTAGCCTTACAGGCCTAGGCACCGGTGAGTAGAGTTTAGATATGGAGACTTCAAGGTATACCTGCTGGCGTCTGCGGGCCTCGGAGTCACCCTCTACCTAGTTCTATTTCATTTTCCCTTTTTATAGATAATGTTGTATGGGGATATTTAGTATACTGTTGTAGAGCTTGGGACTTGGTATCACCGGATGTTGGGAGTTTTATTCTATTGAGTTGCAGAGTTCTTTTATGTTAGTTGTTGAGTTATTTGAAAGTTTTTATCATTTTCTCGGTTAAATTCTGCCTGAATGTTAGGCTTACCTACTCTTAGAGACTAAGTTCCATCATGACATCCTACAGAGAAAAATTTGATCAGTGACAAGTTGGTATCAAAGCCCTAGGTACATAGGTTTTACGTGTCAAAAGCAGGAATAGTAGCATCTCACGGATCGGTACAGAAACTTTTGTATTTATCTTCGAGAGGCTATGGAACTGTTAGGAAACATCACTTATTTGATCCCTTATCATGCGAATTTCTTGACTTTAGATTTCTAAATCTATGTCTTTCTATTCTCTCATAGATGGTGAGGACATCCACCGCTGGATCCGACGATCAGATATTGTGCCCCCTGATAGAGCCGCGAGAGGCCGGGGCTGGGACCGCGGTCAGGGTCCGGGAGAGGACAAGGAGGGGCATGTAGAGTAGCCAGAGCAGCTGCACGAGCTACGACAGAGGAGCCACCGGTAGCTTCAGTTAGGAGGTAGGCACTTGTGACGCTTGTTGCTACCCCTGCACATCAAGAGACGCTCGCCCAATTCTTGAGCATATTTGGTAATCTAGCTCAGGCGGGGTTGATTCCACTTGCAACGCCAATATCTCAGGCTAGGGTAGGAGCGCAAACTCTAGCGGCCCGTACCCCAGAGCAGTGATTCCATGTTGAGCAGGTCCTATAGGTTATACAAGTGCAGCTGGTTGTCCTAGTTCAGGCCGAGGTTAGGGCATCAACTTCTAAGGAGGTGTAGCTCAGGCTTGAGTGGTACAAAAAATACCATCCTCCTTCTTTTAGTGGCCTAGCTACAGAGAACGCATAAGGCTTTCTGGAAAAGTGCCACTGTATTCTCCATAACATGGGTATAGTGAAGACGAGCGGGGGTTCTTTCACTTCTTTCTAGCTATCGGGACTAGCGTACTAGTCTTGGTGGGATTGGGAGGAGGCTAGCCCAACCGAGGCAGCTTCACTCACATGGGCTTAATTTTTTGAGATTTAATTGAGATTTTGTTCCCCGGAGCCTTTGGGATACATGGCGCGAGAAGTTTGAGCAGTTGTGCCAGGGTTCTATGATGGTATCAGAGTATGTTCTGAAGTTTAGTGAGTTGTCCAGATATGCACCTGCCTTGGTTTATACAATTAGAGATCGAGTCCGTCGATTTATCAAGAGGCTCAACTATGGTATTAGATTCAGCATGGCTCGATAGTTGGAGACTGATACTCCATACCAGCAGGTGGTAGAAATCACATGGAGATTGGAGGGTTTGCAAGGCCAGGAGACATGACAGGGAGGCCAAGAGTCCTCGAGATTCTGGTGGATATAGTGGTGTCCACCAGAAAGTTATATGTTGTGATATTGATACGCATGTGGTGGATTAAGGATTGGAGTTGAAATGCATGTGGTGAGATAAGGTGGTCTTGATATGCTTGTTGGTAGTAGAGGAACTACTTGAAACCACGTGGTGTGATAAGGTGGGCTAAAACACGGGAAGCTATTTCGAAAAAATGATTTTCAAAACTAAATGCAAGGCTCCCGCGGTGATATAAGGAATGATTATGATTTATTTTGTGATATGAGACTGTGAGGCTGTACCTCGGTAGTGATGCTTGCTAATACCATTCAATTATATCACTTGTGTGTTTGTTGCTTTGTTTCCCTGTCATATTATTCATTGTTTACTTTCGTGATGCCTTAATTCAGTGTATCTATTCTTGGTATATTTTCTTCATTGTTTCATTTTTGTTGTTTATCATTATCACACTATCATATACCTGTTCAATTTTCTTATTTATTATAGTAGGGTGTTGACCTGACCTCATCACTACTCTGCCGAGGTTAGCACTTATTGGGTAACATTGTAGTCTACTCATTCTACACTTTTGCACATCCTTTTATGCAGATCCAGGTAGCCTTACAGGCCTAGGCACCGGTGAGTAGAGTTTAGATATGGAGACTTCAAGGTATACCTGCTGGCGTCTGCAGGCCTCGGAGTCACCCTCTGCCTAGTTCTATTTCATTTTCCCTTTTTATAGATAATGTTGTATGGGGATATTTAGTATACTGTTGTAGAGCTTGTGACTTGGAATCACCGGATGTTGGGAGTTTTATTCTGTTGAGTTGCAGAGTTCTTTTATGTTAGTTGTTGAGTTATTTGAATGTTTTTATCATTTTCTCACTTAAATTCTGCCTGAATGTTAGGCTTACCTACTCTTAGAGACTAAGTTCCATCACGACATCCTACAGAGGAAAATTTGGTCAGTGACAAGTTGGTATCAAAGCCCTAGGTACATAGGTTTTACGTGTCAAAAGCAGGAATAGTAGAATCTCACAGATCGGTACAGAAACTTTTGTATTTATCTTCGAGAGGCTATGGAACTGTTAGGAAACTTCACTTATTTGATCCCTTATCATGCGGATTTCTTGACTTTAGATTTCTAAATCTATGTCTTTCTATTCTCTCATAGATGGTGAGGACATCCACCGCTAGATCCGACGATCAGATATTGTGCCCCCTGATAGAGCCGCGAGAGGTCGGGGCTGGGACCGCGGTCAGGGTCCGGGAGAGGACAAGGAGGGGCATGTAGTGTAGCCAGAGCAGCTGCACGAGCTACGACAGAGGAGCCACCGATAGCTTCAGTTGGGAGGTAGGCACTTGTGGCGCTTGTTGCTACCCCTGCACTTCAAGAGACGCTCGCCCAATTCTTGAGCATATTTGGTAATCTAGCTCAGGCGGGGTTGATTCCACTTGCAACGGCAACATCTCAGGCTAGGGTAGGAGCGCAAACTCCAGCGGCCCGTACCGCAGAGCAGTGATTCCATGTTGAGCAGGTCCCATAGGTTATACAAGTGCAGCTGGTTGTCCTAGTTCAGGCCGAGGTTAGGGCATCAACTTCTAAGGAGGAGTAGCTCAGGCTTGAGTGGTACAAAAAATACCATCCTCCTTCTTTTACTGGCCTAGCTACAGAGGACGCATAAGGCTTTCTGGAAAAGTGCCACTGTATTCTCCATAACATGGGTATAGTGAAGACGAGCGGGGGTTCTTTCACTTTTTTCTAGCTATCGGGACTAGCATACTAGTCTTGGCGGGCTTGGGAGGAGGCTAGCCCAACCGAGGCAGCTTTACTCACATGGGCTCAATTTTTAGAGATGTTATTGAGATTTTGTTCCCCGAAGCCTTTGGGATACATGGCTTGAGCAGTTTGAGCAGTTGTGCCAGGGTTCTATGATCGTATCAGAGTATGTTCTGAAGTTTAGTGAGTTGTCCAGATATGCACCTGCCTTGGTTTACACAATTAGAGATTGAGTCCGTCGATTTATCAAGAGGCTCAACTATGGTATTAGATTCAGCATGGCTCGATAGTTGGAGAATGATACTCCATACCAGCAGGTGGTAGAAATCACATGGAGATTGGAGGGTTTGCAAGGCCAGGAGACATGATAGGGAGGTCAAGAGTCCTCGAGATTCTGGTGGATATAGTGGGGTCCACCAGAAAGTTATATGTTGTGATATTGATACGCATGTGGTGGATTAAGGATTGGGGTCGAAATGCATGCGGTGAGATAAGGTGGTCTTGATATGCTTGCTGGTAGTAGAGGAACTACTTGAAGCCACGTGGTGTGATAAGGTGGGCTAAAACACGGGAAGCTATTTCGAAAAAATGATTTTCAAAACTAAATGCAAGGCTCCCGCGGTGATATAAGGAATGATTATGATTTGTTTTGTGATATGAGAC
The DNA here is from genome assembly GCF_000715075.1 of Nicotiana tabacum. Taxonomy (NCBI): domain Eukaryota; kingdom Viridiplantae; phylum Streptophyta; class Magnoliopsida; order Solanales; family Solanaceae; genus Nicotiana; species Nicotiana tabacum. The sequence continues at coordinate 120,864 of NW_027438350.1, read as the reverse complement.
TGTGAGGCAGTACCTCGGTAGTGATGCTTGCTAATACCATGCAATTATATCACTTGTGTGTTTGTTGCTTTGTTTCCTTGTCATATTATTCATTGTTTACTTTCGTGATGCCTTAATTGCCTTAATTCAGTGTATCTATTCTTGGTATATTTTGTTCATTGTTTCATTTTTGTTGTTTATCATTATCACACTATCATATACATGTTCAATTTTCTTATTTATTCTAGTAGGGTGTTGACCTGACCTCATCACTACTCTACCGAGGTTAGCACTTATTGGGTACCGTTGTAGTCTATTCATTCTACACTTTTGCACATCCTTTTATGCAGATCCAGGTAGCCTTACCAGCCTAGGCACCGGTGAGTAGAGTTTAGATATGGAGACTTCAAGGTATACCTGCTGGCGTCTGCGGGCCTCGGAGTCACCCTCTACCTAGTTCTATTTCATTTTCCCTTTTTATAGATAGTGTTGTATGGGGATATTTAGTATACTGTTGTAGAGCTTGGGACTTGGTATCACCGGATGTTCGGAGTTTTATTCTGTTGAGTTGCAGAGTTCTTTTATGTTAGTTGTTGAGTTATTTGAAAGTTTTTATCATTTTCTCAGTTAAATTCTGCATGAATGTTGGGCTTACCTACTCTTAGAGACTAGGTTACATCACGACATCCTACATAGGAAAATTTGGTCATGACAAGTTGGTATCAAAGTCCTAGGTACATAGGTTTTACGTGTCAAAAGCAGGAATAGTAGAATCTCACGGATCGGTACAGAAACTTTTGTACTTATCTTCAAAAGGCTATGGAACATTTAGGAAACATCACTTATTTGATCCCTTATCATGCGAATTTTTTGACTTTTGATTTCTAAATCTATGTCTTTCTATTATCTCACAGATGGTGAGTACATGCACCGGTGGATCCGACGATCAGATACTTGCGCCCCCAGATAGAGCCGTGAGAGGCCGGTGCTGGGGCCGAGGTCTGGGTCTGGTAGAGGACAAGGAGGGGCATGTAGTATAGCCAAAGCAGCTGCACGAGCTACGACAGAGGAGCCACCGGTAGCTCTAGTTGGGAGGTAGGCACTTGCAGTTCTTGTTGCTACCCCTGCACTTCAAGAGACGCTCGCCCAGTTCTTGAGCATATTTGGTAATCTAGCTCAAGCGGGGTTGATTCCACTTGCAACGGCAACATTTCAGGCTAGGGTAGGAGCGCAAACTCCGGCAGCCCGTACCCCAGAGAAGTGATTCCATGTTGAGCAGGTCCCATATGTTATACAAGTGCAGCTGGTTGTCCTAGTTCAGGCCGAGGTTAGGGCATCAACTTCTAAGGAGGAGTAGCTCAGGCTCGAGTGGTATAAAAAATACCATCCTCCTTCTTTCAGTGGCCTAGCTACAGAGGACGCACAAGGCTTTTTGGAAAAGTGCCAATGTCTTCTCCATAACATGGGTATAGTGAAGACGAGCGGGGGTTCTTTCACTTCTTTCTAGCTATCGGGACTAGCATACTAGTCTTGGCGGGCTTGGGAGGAGGCTAGCCCAACCGAGGCAGCTTTACTCACATGGGCTCAATTTTTAGAGATGTTATTGAGATTTTGTTCCCCGAAGCCTTTGGGATACATGGCTTGAGCAGTTTGAGCAGTTGTGCCAGGGTTCTATGATCGTATCAGAGTATGTTCTTAAGTTTAGTGAGTTGTCCAGATATGCACCTGCCTTGGTTTACACAATTAGAGATCGAGTCCGTCGATTTATCAAGAGGCTCAACTATGGTATTAGATTCAGCATGGCTCGATAGTTGGAGACTGATACTCCATACTCAGCAGGTGGTAGAAATCACATGGAGATTGGAGGGTTTGCAAGGCCAGGAGACATGACAGGGAGGGCAAGAGTCCTCGAGATTCTGGTGGATATAGTGGGGTCCACCAGAAAGTTATATGTTGTGATATTGATACGCATGTGGTGGATTAAGGATTGGGGTCGAAATGCATGCGGTGAGATAAGGTGGTCTTGATATGCTTGCTGGTAGTAGAGGAACTACTTGAAGCCACGTGGTGTGATAAGGTGGGCTAAAACACGGGAAGCTATTTCGAAAAAATGATTTTCAAAACTAAATGCAAGGCTCCCGCGGTGATATAAGGAACGATTATGATTTGTTTTGTGATATGAGTTTGTGAGGCAGTACCTCGGTAGTGATGCTTGCTAATACCATGCAATTATATCACTTGTGTGTTTGTTGCTTTGTTTCCTTGTCATATTATTCATTGTTTACTTTCGTGATGCCTTAATTGCCTTAATTCAGTGTATCTATTCTTGGTATATTTTCTTCATTGTTTCATTTTTGTTGTTTATCATTATCACACTATCATATACATGTTCAATTTTCTTATTTATTCTAGTAGGGTGTTGACCTGACCTCATCACTACTCTACCGAGGTTAGCACTTATTGGGTACCGTTGTAGTCTATTCATTCTACACTTTTGCACATCCTTTTATGCAGATCCAGGTAGCCTTACCAGCCTAGGCACCGGTGAGTAGAGTTTAGATATGGAGACTTCAAAGTATACCTGCTGGCGTCTGCGGGCCTCGGAGTCACCCTCTACCTAGTTCTATTTCATTTTCCCTTTTTATAGATAGTGTTGTATGGGGATATTTAGTATACTGTTGTAGAGCTTGGGACTTGGTATCACCGGATGTTCGGAGTTTTATTCTGTTGAGTTGCAGAGTTCTTTTATGTTAGTTGTTGAGTTATTTGAAAGTTTTTATCATTTTCTCAGTTAAATTCTGCATAAATGTTAGGCTTACCTACTCTTAGAGACTAGGTTACATCACGACATCCTACAGAGGAAAATTTGGTCATGACAAGTTGGTATCAAAGCCCTAGGTACATAGGTTTTACGTGTCAAAAGCAGGAATAGTAGAATCTCACGGATCGGTACAGAAACTTTTGTATTTATCTTCGAAAGGCTATGGAACATTTAGGAAACATCACTTATTTGATCCCTTATCATGCGAATTTGTTGACTTTTGATTTCTAAATCTATGTCTTTCTATTCTCTCACAGATGGTGAGTACATGCACCGGTGGATCCGACGATCAGATACCTGCGCCCCCAGATAGAGCCGTGAGAGGCCGGGGCTGGGGCCGAGGTCTGGGTCTGGTAGAGGACAAGGAGGGGCATGTAGTATAGCCAAAGCAGCTGCACGAGCTACGACAGAGGAGCCACCGGTAGCTCTAGTTGGGAGGTAGGCACTTGCGGTGCTTGTTGCTACCCCTGCACTTCAAGAGACGCTCGCCCAATTCTTGAGCATATTTGGTAATCTAGCTCAGGCGGGGTTGATTCCACTTGCAACGGCAACATCTCAGGCTAGGGTAGGAGCGCAAACTCCAGCAGCCCGTACCCCAGAGCAGTGATTCCATGTTGAGCAGGTCCCATAGGTTATACAAGTGCAGCTGGTTGTCCTAGTTCAGGCCGAGGTTAGGGCATCAACTTCTAAGGAGGAGTAGCTCAGGCTCGAGTGGTATAAAAAATACCATCCTCCTTCTTTCAGTGGCCTAGCTACGGAGGACGCACAAGGCTTTCTGGAAAAGTGCCAATGTCTTCTCCATAACATAGGTATAGTGAAGACGAGCGGGGGTTCTTTCACTTCTTTCTAGCAATCGGGACTAGCGTACTAGTCTTGGTGGGATTGGGAGGAGGCTAGCCCAACCGAGGCAGCTTCACTCACATGGTCTCAATTTTTTGAGATTTAATTGAGATTTTGTTCCCCGGAGCCTTTGGGATACATGGCGCGAGCAGTTGGAGCAGTTGTGCCAGGGTTCTATGATCGTATCAGAGTATGTTCTGAAGTTTAGTGAGTTGTCCAGATATGCACCTTCCTTGGTTCACACAATTAGAGATCGAGTCCGTCGATTTATCAAGAGGCTCAACTATGGTATTAGATTTAGCATGGCTCGATAGTTGGAGACTGATACTCCATACCAGCAGGTGGTAGAAATCACATGGAGATTGGAGGGTTTGCAAGGCCAGGAGACATGACAGGGAGGGCAAGAGTCCTCGAGATTCTAGTGGATATAGTGGGATCCACCAGAAAGTTATATGTTGTAATATTGATACGCATGTGGTGGATTAAGGATTGGGGTCGAAATGCATGTGGTGAGATAAGGTGGTCTTGATATGCTTGTTGGTAGTAGAGGAACTACTTGAAGCCACGTGGTGTGATAAGGTGGGCTAAAACACGGGAAGCTATTTTGAAAAAATGATTTTCAAAACTAAATGCAAGGCTCCCGCGGTGATATAAGGAATGATTATGATTTGTTTTGTGATATGAGATTGAGAGGCTGTACCTCGGTAGTGATGCTTGCTAATACCATTCAATTATATCACTTGTGTGTTTGTTGCTTTGTTTCCTTGTCATATTATTCATTGTTTACTTTCGTGATGCCTTAATTGCCTTAATTCAGTGTATCTATTCTTGGTATATTTTCTTCATTGTTTCATTTTTGTTGTTTATCATTATCACACTATCATATACCTGTTCAATTTTCTTATTTATTCTAGTAGGGTGTTGACCTGACCTCATCACTACTCTACCGAGGTTAGCACTTATTGGGTACCGTTGTAGTCTACTCATTCTACACTTTTGCACATCCTTTTATGCAGATCCAGGTAGCCTTACAGGCCTAGGCACCGGTGAGTAGAGTTTAGATATGGAGACTTCAAGGTATACCTGCTGGCGTCTGCGGGCCTCGGAGTCACCCTCTACCTAGTTCTATTTCATTTTCCCTTTTTATAGATAGTGTTGTATGGGAAATATTTAGTATACTATTGTAGAGCTTGGGACTTGGTATCACCGGATGTTGGGAGTTTTATTCTGTTGAGTTGCAGAGTTCTTTTATGTTAGTTGTTGAGTTATTTGAAAGTTTTTATCATTTTCTCAGTTAAATTATGCCAGAATGTTAGGCTTACCTACTCTTAGAGACTAGGTTCCATCATGACATCCTACAGAGGAAAATTTGGTCAGTGACAAGTTGGTATCAAAGCCCTAGGTACTTAGGTTTTACGTGTCAAAAGCAGGAATAGTAGAATCTCACGGATCGGTACAGAAACTTTTGTATTTATCTTCGAGAGGCTATGGAACTATTAGGAAACTTCACTTATTTGATCCCTTATCATGCGAATATCTCGACTTTAGATTTCTAAATCTATGTCTTTCTATTCTCTCAGAGATGGTGAGGACATCCACCGCTAGATCCGATGATCAGATATTGTGCCCCCTGATAGAGCCGCGAGAGGCCGGGGCTGGGGCCGCAGTCAGGGTCCGGGAGAGGACAAGGAGGGGCATGTAGTGTAGCCAGAGCAGCTGCACGAGCTACGACAGAGGAGCCACCGGTAGCTTCAGTTGGGAGGTAGGCACTTGTGGTGCTTGTTGCTACCCCTCCACTTCAAGAGACGTTCGCCCAATTCTTGAGCATATTTGGTAATCTAGCTCAGGCGGGGTTGATTCCACTTACAACGGCAACATCTCAGGCTAGGGAAGGAGCGCAAACTCCGGCGGCCCATACACCAGAGTAGTGATTCCATGTTGAGCAGGTCCCATAAGTTATACAAGTGCAGCTGGTTGTCCTAGTTCAGGCCGAGGATAGGGCATCAACTTCTAAGGAGGAGTAGCTCAGGCTTGAGTGGTACAAAAAATACAATCCTCCTTCTTTCAGTGGCTTAGCTATAGAGGACGCATAAGGCTTTCTGGAAAAGTGCCATTGTATTCTCCATAACATGGGTATAGTGAAGACGAGCGGGGGTTCTTTCACTTCTTTCTAGCTATCGGGACTAGCATACTAGTCTTGGCGGGCTTGGGAGGAGGCTAGCCCAACCGAGGCAGCTTCACTCACATGGGCTCAATTTTTAGAGATGTTATTGAGATTTTGTTCCCCGAAGCCTTTGGGATACATGGCTTGAGCAGTTTGAGCAGTTGTGCCAGGGTTCTATGATCGTATCAGAGTATGTTCTGAAGTTTAGTGAGTTGTCCAGATATGCACCTGCCTTGGTTTACACAGTTAGAGATCGAGTCCGTCGATTTATCAAGAGGCTCAACTATGGTATTAGATTCAGCATGGCTCGATAGTTGGAGACTGATACTCCATACCAGCAGGTGGTAGAAATCACATGGAGATTGGAGGGTTTGCAAGGCCAGGAGACATGACAGGGAGGCCAAGAGTCCTTGAGATTATGGTGGATATAGTGGTGTCCACCAGAAAGTTATATGTTGTGATATTGATACGCATGTGGTGGATTAAGGATTGGGGTCGAAATGCATGTGGTGAGATAAGGTGGTCTTGATATGCTTGTTGGTAGTAGAGGAACTACTTGAAGCCACGCGGTGTGATAAGGTGGGCTAAAACATGGGAAGCTATTTCGAAAAAATGATTTTCAAAACTAAATGCAAGGCTCCCGCGGTGATATAAAGAATGATTATGATTTGTTTTGTGATATGAGACTGTGAGGCAGTACCTCGGTAGTGATGCTTGCTAATACCATTCAATTATATCACTTGTGTGTTTGTTGCTTTGTTTCCTTGTCATATTATTCATTGTTTACTTTCGTGATGCCTTAATTGTCTTAATTCAGTGTATCTATTCTTGGTATATTTTCTTCATTGTTTCATTTTTGTTGTTTATCATTATCACACTATCATATACCTGTTCAATTTTCTTATTTATTATAGTAGGGTGTTGACCTGACCTCATCACTACTCTGCCGAGGTTAGCACTTATTGGGTAACATTGTAGTCTACTCATTCTACACTTTTGCACATCCTTTTATGCAGATCCAGGTAGCCTTACAGGCCTAGGCACCGGTGAGTAGAGTTTAGATATGGAGACTTCAAGGTATACCTGCTGGCGTCTGCGGGCCTCGGAGTCACCCTCTACCTAGTTCTATTTCATTTTCCCTTTTTATAGATAATGTTGTATGTGGATATTTAGTATACAGTTGTAGAGCTTGGGACTTGGTATCACCGGATGTTGGGAGTTTTATTCTGTTGAGTTGCAGAGTTCTTTTAGGTTAGTTATTGAGTTATTTGAAAGTTTTTATCATTTTCTCAGTTAAATTCTTCCTGAATGTTAGGCTTACCTACTCTTAGAGACTAGGTTCCATCACGACATCGTACAGAGAAAAATTTGGTCAGTGACAAGTTGGTATCAAAGCCCTAGGTACATAGGTTTTACGTGTCAAAAGCAGGAATAGTAGAATCTCACGGATCGGTACAGAAACTTTTGTATTTATCTTCGAGAGGCTATGGAACTGTTAGGAAACTTCACTTATTTGATCCCTTATCAGGCGAATTTCTTGACTTAAGATTTCTAAATCTATGTCTTTCTATTCTCTCATAGATGGTGAGGACCTCCACCGCTGGATCCGACGGTCAGATATTGTGCCCCCTGATAGAGCCGCGAGAGGCCGGGGCTGGGGCCGCGGTCTGGGTCCGGGAGAGGACAAGGAGGGGCATGTAGTGTAGCCAGAGCAGCTGCACGAGCTACGATAGAGGAGCCACCGGTAGCTTTAGTTGGGAGGTAGGCTCTTGTGGCGCTTCTTGCTACCCCTGCACTTCAAGAGACGCTCGCCCAATTCTTGAGAATATTTGGTAATCTAGCTCAGGCGGGTTGATTCCACTTGCAACGGCAACATCTCAGGCTAGGGTAGGAGCTCAAACTCCAGCGGCCTGTACCCCAGAGCAGTGATTCCATGTTGAGAAGGTCCCATAGGTTATACAAGTGCAGCTGGTTGTCCCAGTTCAGGCCGAGGTTAGGGCATCAACTTCTAAGGAGAAGTAGCTCAGGCTCGAGTGGTACAAAAAATACCATCCTCCTTCTTTCAGTGGCCTAGCTACAGAGGACGCACAAGGCTTTCTGGAAAAGTGCCACTATATTCTCCAAAACATGGGTATAGTGAAGACGAGCGTGTTTCTTTCACTTCTTTCTAGCTATCGGGACTAGCGTACTAGTCTTGGTGGGATTGGGAGGAGGCTAGCCAAACCGAGGCAGCTTCACTCACATGGGCTCAATTTTTGAGATTTAATTGAGATTTTGTTCCCCGGAGCCTTTGGGATACATGGCGCGAGAAGTTTGAGCAGTTGTGCAAGGGTTCTATGATCGTATCAGAGTATGTTTTGAAGTTTAGTGAGTTGTCCAGATATGCACCTGCCTTGGTTTACACAATTAGAGATCGAGTCCGTCGATTTATCAAGAGGCTCAACTATGGTATTAGATTAAGCATGGCTTGATAGTTGGAGACTGATACTCCATACCAGTAGGTGGTAGAAATCACATGGAGATTGGAGGGTTTGCAAGGCCAGGAGACATGACAGGGAGGCCAAGAGTCCTCGAGATTATGGTGGATATAGTGGTGTCCACCAGAAAGTTATATGTTGTGATATTGATACGCATGTGGTGGATTAAGGATTGGGGTCGAAATGCATATGGTGAGATAAGGTGGTCTTGATATGCTTGTTGGTAGTAGAGGAACTACTTGAAGCCACGCGGTGTGATAAGGTGGGCTAAAACACGGGAAGCTATTTCAAAAAAATGATTTTCAAAACTAAATGCAATGCTCCCTCGGTGATATAAGGAATGATTATGATTTGTTTTGTGATATGAGACTGTGAGGCAGTACCTCGGTAGTGATGCTTGCTAATACCATTCAATTATATCACTTGTGTGTTTGTTGCTTTGTTTCTTTGTCATATTATTCATTATTTTCTTTCGTGATGCCTTAATTCAGTGTATCTATTCTTGGTATATTTTCTTCATTGTTTTATTTTTTTTATTTATCATTATCAAACTATCATATACCTGTTCAATTTTCTTATTTATTCTATTAGGGTGTTGACCTGACCTCATCACTACTGTACCGAGGTTAGCACTTATTAGGTACCGTTGTAGTCTACTCATTCTACACTTTTGCACATCCTTTTATGCAGATCCAGGTAGCCTTAACAGCCTAGGCACCGGTGAGTAGAGTTTAGATATGGAGACTTCAAGGTATACCTGCCGGCGTCTGCGGGCCTCGGAGTCACCCTCTACCTAGTTCTATTTCATTTTCCCTTTTTATAGATAATGTTGTATGGGGATATTTAGTATACTGTTGTAGAGCTTGGGACTTGGTATCACCGGATGTTGGGAGTTTTATTCTGTTGAGTTGAAGAGTTCTTTTATGTTAGTTGTTGAGTTATTTGAAAGTTTTTATCATTTTCTCAGTTAAATTCTGCCTGAATGTTAGGCTTACCTACTCTTAGAGACCAGGTTCCATCACTACATCCTAAAGAGGAAAATTTGGTCAGTGACAAGTTGGTATCAAAGCCCTAGGTATATAGGTTTTACGTGTCAAAAGCAGGAATAGTAGAATCTCACGGATCGGTACAGAAACTTTTGTGTTTATCTTCGAGAGGCTATGGAACTGTTAGGAAACTTCACTTATTTGATCCCTTATCATGCGAATTTCTTAACGTTAGATTTCTAAATCTATGTCTTTCTATTCTCTCATAGATGGGGAGGACATCCACCGCTGGATCCGACGATCAGATATTGTGCCCCCTGATAGAGCCGCGAGAGGCCGGGGCTGGGGCCGCGGTCAGGGTCCGGGAGAGGACAATGAGGGGCATGTAGTGTAGCCAGAGCAGCTGCACGAGCTACGACAGAGGAGCCACCGGTAGCTTCAGTTGGGAGGTAGGCACTTGTGGCGCTTGTTGCTACCCCTACACTTCAAGAGACGCTCGCCCAATTCTTGAGCATATTTGGTAATCTAGCTCAAGCGGGGTTGATTCCACTTGCAACGGCAACATCTCAGGCTAGGGTAGGAGCTCAAACTCCAGCGGCCCGTACCCCAGAGTAGTGATTCCATGTTGAGCAGGTCCCATAGGTTATACAAGTGCAGCTGGTTGTCCCAGTTCAGGCCGAGGTTAGGGCATCAACTTCTGAGGAGTAGCTCAGGCTCGAGTGGTACAAAAAATACCATCCTCCTTCTTTCTGTGGCCTAGCTACAGAGGACGCACAAGGCTTTCTGGAAAAGTGCCAGTGTATTCTCCATAACATGGGTATAGTGAAGACGAGCGAGGGTTCTTTCACTTCTTTCTAGTTATCGGGACTAGCGTACTAGTCTTGGTGGGATTGGGAGGAGGCTAGCCCAACCGAGGCAGCTTCACTCACATGGGCTCAATTTTTTGAGATTTAATTGAGATTTTGTTCCCCGGAGCCTTTGGGATACATGGCGCGAGCAGTTTGAGCAGTTGTGCCAGGGTTCTATGATCGTATCAGAGTATGTTCTGAAGTTTAGTGAGTTGTCCAGATATGCACCTGCCTTGGTTTACACAATTAGAGATCGAGTCCGTCGATTTATCAAGAGGCTCAACTATGGTATTAGATTCAGCATGGCTCGATAGTTGGAGACTGATACTCCATACCAGCAGGTGGTAGAAATCACATGGAGATTGGAGGGTTTGCAAGGCCAGGAGACATGACAGGGAGGCCAAGAGTCCTCGAGATTCTGGTGGATATAGTGGTGTCCACCAGAAAGTTATATGTTGTGATATTGATACGCATGTGGTGGATTAAGGATTGGGGTCGAAATGCATATGGTGAGATAAGGTGGTCTTGATATGCTTGTTGGTAGTAGAGGAACTACTTGAAGCCACGCGGTGTGATAAGGTGGGCTAAAACACGGGAAGCTATTTCGAAAAAATGATTTTCAAAACTAAATGCAAGGCTCCCGTAGTGATATAAGGAATGATTATGATTTGTTTTGTGATATGAGACTGTGAGGCAGTACCTCGGTAGTGATGCTTGCTAATACCATTCAATTATATCACTTGTTTGTGTTTGTTGCTTTGTTTCCTTGTCATATTATTCATTGTTTACTTTCGTGATGCCTTAATTCAGTGTATCTATTCTTGGTATATTTTCTTCATTGTTTTATTTTTGTTGTTTATCATTATCACACTATCATATACCTGTTCAATTTTCTTATTTATTCTAGTAGGGTGTTGACCTGACCTCATCACTACTCTACCGAGGTTAGCACTTATTAGGTACCGTTGTAGTCTACTCATTCTACACTTTTGCACATCCTTTTATGCAGATCCAGGTAGCCTTACCAGCCTCGGCACCGGTGAGTAGAGTTTAGATATGGAGACTTCAAGGTATACCTGTCGGCGTCTGCGGGCCTCGGAGTCACCCTCTACCTAGTTCTATTTCATTTTCCCTTTTTATAGATAATGTTGTATGGGGATATTTAGTATACTGTTGTAGAGCTTGGGACTTGGTATCACCCGATGTTGGGAGTTTTATTCTGTTGAGTTGCAGAGTTCTTTTATGTTAGTTGTTGAGTTATTTGAAAGTTTTTATCATTTTCTCAGTTAAATTCTGCCTGAATGTTAGGCTTACCTACTTTTAGAGACTAGGTTCCACCACGATATCCTACAGAGGAAAATTTGGTCAGTGACAAGTTGGTATCAAAGCCCTAGGTACATAGGTTTTACGTGTCAAAACCAGGAATAGTAGAATCTCACGGATCGGTACAGAAACTTTTATATTTATCTTCGAGAGGCTATGAAACTGTTAGGAAACTTCACTTATTTGATCCCTTATCATGCGAATTTCTTGACTTTAGATTTCTAAATCTATGTCTTTCTATTCTCTCATAGATGGTGAGGACATCCACCGCTGGATCCGACGATCAGATATTGTGCCCCCTGATAGAGCCGCGAGAGGCCGGGGCTGGGGCCGCGGTCAGGGTCCGGGAGAGGACAAGGAGGGGCATGTAGTGTAGCCAGAGCAGCTGCACGAGCTACGACAGAGGAGCCACCGGTAGCTTCAGTTGGGAGGTAGGCACTTGTGGCGCTTGTTGCTACCCCTGCACTTCAAGAGACGCTCGCCCAATTCTTGAGCATATTTGGTAATCTAGCTCAGGCGGGGTTGATTCCACTTGCAACGGCAACATCTCAAGCTAGGGTAGGAGCTCAAACTCCAGCAGCCCATTCCCCAGAGCAGTGATTCCATGTTGAGCAGGTCCCATAGGTTATACAAATGCAGCTGGTTGTCCCAGTTCAGGCCGAGGTTAGGGCATCAACTTCTGAGGAGTAGCTCAGGCTCGAGTGGTACAAAAAATACCATCCTCCTTCTTTCAGTGGCCTAGCTACAAATGACGCACAAGGCTTTTTGGAAAAGTGCCACTGTATTCTCCATAACATGGGTATAGTTAAGACGAGCGGGGGTTCTTTCACTTCTTTCTAGCTATCGGGACTAGCGTACTATTCTTGGTGGGATTGGGAGGAGGCTAGCCCATCCGAGGCAGCTTCACTCACATGGGCTCAATGTTTTGAGATTTAATTGAGATTTTGTTCCCCGGAGCCTTTTGGATACATGGCGCGAGCAGTTTGAGCAGTTGTGCCATGGTTCTATGATCGTATCAGAGTATGTTCTGAAGTTTAGTGAGTTGTCCAGATATGCACCTGCCTTGGTTTACACAATTAGAGATCGAGTCCGTCGATTTATCAAGAGGCTCAACTATGGTATTAGATTTAGCATGGCTCGATAGTTGGAGACTGATACTCCATACCAGCAGGTGGTAGAAATCACATGGAGATTGGAGGGTTTGCAAGGCCAGGAGACATGACAGGGAGGCCAAGAGTCCTCGAGATTCTGGTGGATATAGTGGTGTCCACCAGAAAGTTATATGTTGTGATATTGATACGCATGTGGTGGATTAAGGATTGGGGTCGAAATGCATATGGTGAGATAAGGTGGTCTTGATATGCTTGTTGGTAGTAGAGGAACTACTTGAAGCCACGCGGTGTGATAAGGTGGGCTAAAACACGGGAAGCTATTTCGAAAAAATGATTTTCAAAACTAAATGCAAGGCTCCCGCAGTGATATAAGGAATGATTATGATTTGTTTTGTGATATGAGACTGTGAAGCAGTACCTCGGTAGTGATGCTTGCTAATACCATTCAATTATATCACTTGTGTGTTTGTTGCTTTGTTTCCTTGTCATATTATTCATTGTTTACTTTCGTGATGCCTTAATTCAGTGTATCTATTCTTGGTATATTTTCTTCATTGTTTCATTTTTGTTGTTTATCATTATCACACTATCATATACCTGTTCAATTTTCTTATTTATTCTAGTAGGGTGTTGACCTGACCTCATCACTACTCTACCGAGGTTAGCACTTATTGGGTACCGTTGTAGTCTACTCATTCTACACTTTTGCACATCCTTTTATGCAGATCCAGGTAGCCTTACCAGCCTAGGCACCAGTGAGTAGAGTTTAGATATGGAGACTTCAAGGTATACCTGCCGGCGTCTGCGGGCCTCGGAGTCACCCTCTACCTAGTTCTATTTCATTTTCCCTTTTTATAGATAATGTTGTATGGGGATATTTAGTATACTGTTGTAGAGCTTGGGACTTGGTATCACCGGATGTTGGGAGTTTTATTCTGTTGAGTTGAAGAGTTCTTTTATGTTAGTTGTTGAGTTATTTAAAAGTTTTTATCATTTTCTCAGTTAAATTCTGCCTGAATGTTAGGCTTACCTACTCTTAGAGACTAGGTTCCACCACGACATCCTATAGAGTAAAATTTGGTCAGTGACAAGTTGGTATCAAAGCCCTAGGTACATAGGTTTTACGTGTCAAAACCAGGAATAGTAGAATCTCACGGATCGGTATAGAAACTTTTGTATTTATCTTCGAGAGGCTATGGAACTGTTAGGAAACTTCACTTATTTGATCCCTTATCATGCGAATTTCTTGACTTTAGATTTCTAAATCTATGTCTTTCTATTCTCTCATAGATGGTGAGGACATCTACCGCTGGATCCGACGATCAGATATTGTGCCCCCTGATAGAGCCGCGAGAGGCCGGGGCTGGGGCCGCGGTCAGGGTCCGGGAGAGGACAAGGAGGGTCATGTAGTGTAGCCAGAGAAGCTGCACGAGCTACGACAGAGGAGCCACCGGTAGGTTCAGTTGGGAGGTAGGCACTTGTGGCGCTTGTTGCTACCCCTGCACTTCAAGAGACGCTCGCCCAATTCTTGAGCATATTTGGTAATCTAGCTCAGGCGGGGTTGATTCCACTTGCAACGGCAACATCTCAGGATAGGGTAGGAGCGCAAACTCTAGCGGCCCGTACCCCAGAGCAGTGATTCCATGTTGAGCAGGCCCCATAGGTTATACAAGTGCAGCTGGTTGTCCCAGTTCAGGCCGAGGTTAGGGCATCAACTTCTAAGGAGGAGTAGCTCAGGCTCGAGTGGTACAAAAAATACCATCCTCCTTCTTTCAGTGGCCTAGCTACAGAGGACGCACAAGGCTTTCTGGAAAAGTGCCACTGTATTCTCCATAACATGGGTATAGTGAAGACGAGCGGGGGTTCTTTCACTTCTTTCTAGCTATCGGGACTAGCGTACTAGTCTTGGTGGGATTGGGAGGAGGCTAGCCCAACCGAGGCAGCTTCACTCACATGGGCTCAATTTTTTGAGATTTAATTGAGATTTCGTTCCCCGGAGCCTTTGGGATACATGGCGCGAGCAGTTTGAGCAATTGTGCCAGGGTTTTATGATCGCATCAGAGTATGTTCTGAAGTTTAGTGAGTTGTCCAGATATGCACCTGCCTTGGTTTACACAATTAGAGATCGAGTCTGTCGATTTATCAAGAGGCTCAACTATGGTATTAGATTCAGCACGGCTCGATAGTTGGAGACTGATACTCCATACCAGCAGGTGGTAGAAATCACATGGAGATTGGAGGGTTTGCAAGGCCAGGAGACATGACAGGGAGGCCAAGAGTCCTCGAGATTCTGGTGGATATAGTGGTGTCCACCAAAAAGTTATATGTTGTGATATTGATACGCATGTGGTGGATTAAGGATTGGGGTCGAAATGCATATGGTGAGATAAGGTGGTCTTGATATGCTTGTTGGTAGTAGAGGAACTACTTGAAGCCACGCGGTGTGATAAGGTGGGCTAAAACACGGGAAGCTATTTCGAAAAATTGATTTTCAAAACTAAATGCAAGGCTCCCGCGGTGATATAAGGAATGATTATGATTTGTTTGTAATATGAGACTGTGAGGCAGTACCTCGGTAGTGATGCTTGCTAATACCATTCAATTATATCCCTTGTGTGTTTGTTGCTTTGTTTCCTTGTCATATTATTCATTGTTTACTTTCGTGATGCCTTAATTGCCTTAATTCAGTGTATCTATTCTTGGTATATTTTCTTCATTGTTTCATTTTTGTTGTTTATCATTATCACACTATCATATACCTGTTCAATTTTCTTATTTATTCTAGTAGGGTGTTGACCTGACCTCATCACTACTCTACCGAGGTTAGCACTTATTGGGTACCGTTGTAGTCTACTCATTCTACACTTTTGCACATCCTTTTATGCAGATCCAGGTAGCCTTACCAGCCTAGGCACTGGTGAGTAGAGTTTAGATATGGAGAGTTCAAGGTATACCTGCCGGCGTCTGCGGGCCTCGGAGTCACCCTCTACCTAGTTCTATTTCATTTTCCCTTTTTATATATAATGTTGTATAGGGATATTTAGTATACTGTTGTAGAGCTTGGGACTTGGTATCACCGGATGTTGGGAGTTTTATTCTGTTGAGTTGCAGAGTTCTTTTATGTTAGTTGTTGAGTTATTTGAAAGTTTTTATCATTTTCTCAGTTAAATTCTGCCTGAATGTTAGGCTTACCTACTTTTAGAGACTAGGTTCCATCACGACATCCTACAGAGGAAAATTTGGTCAGTGACAAGTTGGTATCAAAGCCCTATGTACATAGGTTTTACGTGTCAAAAGCAGGAATAGTAGAATCACACGGATCGGTACAGAAACTTTTGTATTTATCTTCGAGAGGCTATGGAACTGTTAGGAAACTTCACTTATTTGATCCCTTATCATGCGAATTTCTTGACTTTAGATTTCTAAATCTATGTCTTTGTCACGCCCCGAACCTAGGAGCGAGACAAGCACCCCGTGCCTCACCTAACCTGGCGTACCAAATTGCGACTAAGGGACTCTGAACACATAATGTCATACTTTGGCCATGGGGCCACCTTGCAAGACAATTTGCGAAGCAAAATATAAAACTGAATGGAAACTAGCACTAACTAAATATCAATATAAAGCTAGGCCGACAAGGCCGTCATAGCTACTACAGCTGACAAACCACCAATTTATACAAACCCAACATACTGCACTAACCAACAGGATATGCCTACAAGCCTCTACTGATAGATGTACTGTGATCGGAATAGGGCCCCGACCTACCCATAACATATATACAGATATACATAAGATGTACCCAAAACTCTAGACCTGGCAACTCCGAAAGACGTGGAGCTTACCGATCAGGCGGAACTCGGGAAACACCTACTGAGGAGGTCTACCCGTCTGTCTGTCTGAACCTGCACGCATGAAATGCAGCGCCCCCAAAAAGGGACGTCAGTACGAAATAATGTACCGAGTATGTAAGGCAATAAAATAACTGAAATCTGAAACTGAACTGATAATATGATAACTGAAATTAACTGGGAGTCAAAGATGATCTGGAGATATACTTACCTGCTGATACTGACTCAACTCCTTCAATATAGTAAGTAAAATAATTGTACGGCCTTATAAGGCTCGGTATATATAACTGCTCTGCCATAGTAGGCTCGCTTATAGGCGCTCGGCCATACTAGGCTATGTATCTCGACCATGCTGGGCTCGCTCATAGGCGCTCGGCCACAGTAGGCTCGGTATATAACTTTCCATCTGATCAGAAGTTGCCCAATAGGGGCCTGCCCATCGATTATAGCTCGATGGTAATGAAAATACTGTAATACTGTATATATAGGCTTGCTGCTCTCTTGACTGAAAGAAGACAATACTAAAATTGAATATAGATTCTCGATAAGGAATAATATTGTAACTTATGAGACTAGAATAGTGTGAATAAATTCATGAATATGAACTTCTCTTTTTGTCTCATTACTAACACATGTAGCTACGAGATCATGCCAAAATGAAGGAAGGCTTAGCCTTAACATACCTTATCACAATCTTTTCAATCACCAAGTTGAACTCACCTCTTCGCACCTTAATCTACAAGAATGATAATAATACTATCGTTAAGTTACGAAAGGTACAACTATCGCACAACGAACGACAAACCTATTTTGTATTAAAACGGGCAGCATCTCCCCTATAATATGCCCTTCCTCCAACTTCAAGATAACACCAACAATACAAGGACAGAACAATAACAACATATATACATCATTTTCCAGCCCTATATACACCATCAAATACTACAAAACAGCCCAACACACCCCAATCTCTTCGTACACAAAACGACCACCGTAGTAGTGTCAAACGACCCGAAAATGTTATGACGAACGACCAGCCAACCACCCTACATTTATACGGTGTTTATAAAACCCCTTCCTCATCCAAAACTCCACAAAATTGTAATGAAACACGCAGCCCAACAGCAACACAAAACAGTCCGCTACAAGTGAATAACTCGAACTCACGGCTTCCGATCACCATCCCGTGAGATCTTACAAGTATAGAACGACTTACCATGAATTTACAGAAGAAAAAATGGATTAAAGAGAGCAGTAAACTCACCTTATTTGTTGGATAACTCAGCTCCTATCTTGGTTCTTCAAACTCTAAGTTTTACCTCCAATTGGAACTTGAAAGGGAGAGAAAATCAATTAGGGTTTGTGGGAAATTTTTGGGAGGATTCTTTGCAGAGCTTATGTCTGGTTATTATGCTCTATTTTAAGTCTAATATATGAAGAAAATAGGCCCTTAAAATGCCTCTTTGGACGACCCGAAATGGCCCATTTTTGGGCTTTCATTTAAGCAAGTAGGTGACACACCTACTTGTCACCTAGCAGCTTGCGCAGTATCGCAAAAATGCACATATCTCTCTACTCCGATGTCGTATTGACAAATGGTTTAATGCGTTGGAAAATAGACTCATAGATCTTTAATTTGATGGGTGGAACACACCATAACTCTAAGTATATTGGGAGAAAATTGCAGTTACATTTGACCCAAAGTTTCAGTAAAACTTATGAATGTAACTTGTGATGACTTTCATCGACTTTTGTTCCACAACTCGCTTGACTTAAAAACATAACACACGGATGTAATACGACTAATATAAATCATAACATAATCTCTTTATCATGTTAATCACCCTAGTCTCACCCCAAAGGTACATGTTATAACATTCCCAACTTGTCGACTTTCGATGAAACATTATTTTATTTAATTGCTTTAGCTTCTGAACTGTCCAACCCTCTTTGTACTTGTTGTTCATGATCTTCAATATTTGTAACCTCAGAGGTAACATGATTAACTTACTTTATATACTTTTAAATATTATCTCATTTTTTTGTCCTACATTAGTTTGCTTACGACGCATTTTTACATACGAAAATATAGGGTGTAACATCACTCCCCCTTGGGAACATTCGTCCTCGAATGTTTACTCTTGGAGACTTTGGAAACTTTTTCCAGAGTATCCTTCGTACACTAGGTTAAAACCAACCTGCACGTAGCCAGAAACATACTATGCATGCCACACATGGCCAATCTTTATAAATAGCAGCAATTTGCCTCACCGACCGTAAATCATAAATATTGAAAGTGAAAAATAAAAGCTTACCTGATGACCTGCTAGCCTACATAGAGCTATGTTGTAGCATCCCATCTCGAACCATATCTTCATTTTGAAATAGGTGGGGGTATTTAGACTTCATTTCTTCCTCCGATTCCCACATCATCTCTTCTACATTCTTGCTCCTCCATAAAACCTTTACGGAAGCTACCTCCTTATTTCGTAGATTGCGGATTTGTCGGTCTAGGATGGCAACTAGAATTTCCTCATATGACAAGTCCTCTGTAATCTGTACATCATCCGTGGGCACCACTCGGGTAGGATCGCCAATGCACTTCCGTAGCATAGATACGTGAAAAACCGGATGGACAGACTCCAATTCTGAGGGCAACTCTAACTCATAAGCTAGTTGGCCCACTCTCCGAATGATCCTATAAGGCCCAATATACCGTGGGCTAAGCTTTCCTTTCTTGCCAAACCTCATCACGCCCTTCATAGGTGATACCTTTAAGAATACCCAGTCATTAATCCTGAACTCTAAGTCTCGTCGCCGCACGTCAAAATATGACTTCTGACGACTCTGAGCTGTCAACAGTCGCTCCCGGATAACCTTTACTTTCTCTACGGCCTGCTGAACCAGGTCTGGCCCATGTAACCCAGATTCTCCAACATCAAACAACCCTATAGGAGATCTGCACTTACGCCCATACAAAGCCTCGTACGGAGCCATCTGGATACTGGAGTGGTAACTGTTATTATATGCAAACTCGATAAGAGGTAGATGTTCATCCCAACTTCTTTTAAAATCCAACACACATACTCGTAACATATCCTCGAGCGTCTGAATTGTGCGCTCGGCTTGTCCATCAGTCTGTGGATGAAAAGCTGTGCTGAGATTCACCTGAGTCCCTAGACCTCTCTGAAATGACCTCCAAAAATGTGCTGTAAACTGAGCCCCACGGTCAGATATAATAGAAACTGGTACTCCGTGTAGCCGCACTATCTCCTTAATATATAACTTTGCATAATCTTCTGCTGTATATGTAGATCTGACCGGTAGGAAGTGAGCTGATTTCGTGAGCCTATCGACTATCACCCATATGGAATCGAACTTACGATTAGAACGAGGTAAACCCATGATAAAGTCCATGTTTATCGCCTCCCATTTCCATGTCGGGATCTCTATAGTCTGCATTAGCCCTCCGGGCTTCTGGTGTTCTACCTTCACTTGCTGGCAACTAGTACATTGGGCGACAAACTCAGCAATGTTCTTCTTCATATCATTCCACCAGTACATATCCTTAATGTCATGATACATCTTCGTCGATCCAGGGTGGATGGAATACCATGAATACTGTGCCTCTGACATAATCCTGTCTCGTAGCCCTGCTACATCTGGAACACACAAACGACCCTTGTATCTGAGAACCCTATCTCCCTTGAGCTCTAACAATGGCTTCTTCTGCTGCGGAACTCGCTCTCTCAACTCGACCAACTCTGGGTCCTCGTACTGCCTTTCCTTGACTTCAGCTATGAGGGATGATTTTGCAGTGTTTTGGATTACAACTCCACCATCCTCAGAATCTACTAACCGAACCCCCAACGAAGCCAATTGATGAATATCTCTAGCTAATTGTCTTTTCTCGGGCTCTACATGTGCTAAGCTACCCATAGATCGGCGACTTAAGGCATCTGCTACAACATTAGCTTTCCCTGGATGGTAGAGAATGTTAACATCGTAATCTTTCAATAACTCAAGCCATCGCCTCTGTCGCAAATTCAACTCTTTCTGCTTGAAAATATATTGTAGGCTTTTATGATCAGTAAATATATCAACATGAACACCATATAAATAATGCCGCCATATCTTAAGTGCATGGACAACCGCAGCTAACTCGAGGTCGTGGGTCGGATAATTCCTCTCGTGCTTCCTCAACTGCCTTGAAGCATATGCAATTACCTTCCCATGTTGCATCAGGACACATCCTAACCCGACACCTGATGCATCACAATACACGACATAACCCTCTAGACCCTCTGGAAGTGTTAGAACTGGAGCTGAGGTCAACTTGTTCTTAAGCTCTTGGAAACTCCGCTCACAAGCCTCTGTCCATTGAAACTTAGTTTCTTTCTGTGTCAACTTCGTCAATGGTGCCGAAAGGGAAGAAAAACCCTCTACGAACCTCCGATAGTATCCTGCTAAGCCTAGAAAGCTACGAACCTCTGTCGGAGTGGTAGGTCTAGGCCAAGATTTCACGGCCTCAATCTTCTGAGTGTCCACCTTTATCCCTTCATCTGATACAATATGCCCCAAGAATGCTACAGACTTCAACTAGAACTCACATTTAGAAAACTTAGCATACAACTTACAATCACGGAGGGTTTGGAGTACCGCTCGCAGGTGGTCCGCATGCTCATCCTCTGAACGGGAATAAACCAGAATATCATCAATAAATACTATCACGAACAGATCTAAAAATGGCCGGAATAGGCTATTCATCAAGTCCATAAATACAGTGGGTGCATTAGTCAACCCGAAGGACATGACAAGGAACTCGAAGTGGCCATATCGGGTCCTGAAGGCTGTCTTCGGAATATCTTTTCCCGAACTCTGACCTGGTGGTACCCCGACCTCAAATCAATCTTGGAAAAGCATCTAGCTCCCTGCAACTGATCAAACAAGTCATCGATCCTTGGAAGTGGATACTTATTCTTAATAGTTACCTTGTTCAACTGCCTATAATCGATACACATCCTCAGCGAGCCGTCTTTCTTCCGCACAAATAGTACCGGTGCACCCCAAGGTGAGGTACTGGGCCTAATGTAACCTTTCTCCAGCAAATCTTTTAACTGCTCCTTCAACTCCTTCAATTCGGCAGGTGCCATTCTATACGGAGGGACGGATATTGGTTGAGTTCCTGGAAGTAAATCGATGCTAAAATCAATCTCTCGCTCTGGAGGAATACCTGGAAGATCATCTGGAAACACATCTGCATACTCTTTGACTATGGGAATAGACTGAAGTGTAGGTATCTCAGCATCTGCATCTCTAACTCGCACAATATGATAAATGCACCCTTTTGCGATCATTTTCCTCGCCTTCAGATAGGAAATAAACCTACCTCTGGGTGTTGGTGTATTACCTACCCATTCAAGGACTGGCTCACCCGGAAAATGAAATTTGGCTACCTTTGCTCGGCAATCAACTGTGGCATAGCAAGCTGCCAACCAGTCCATGCCCATGATAGCATCAAAGTCCATCATCTCTAGCTCAACTAGGTCAGCTGAGGTCTGACGACTACAAATTGTCACCGTACAACCTCGGTAAACCCGTCTAGCAATAATCGATTCTCCGACCGGTGTAGATACCGCAAAAGGATCACTTAGTATTTCAGGCACTATACCAAACTTCCTCGCGACAAATGGGGTAATATACGATAAAGTAGATCCTGGGTCTATCAAAGCATAAGCATCGTGAGAGCAAATGGTTAATATACCTGTCACAACGTCTGGTAAAGACTCCTGGTCCTGTCGACCCGCTAAAGCATAGATACGGTTCTGATTACCACTTGAACTGGAACCTCTACCTCTGCCTCGACCTCTACCAGCCGAAGACTGAGACTCACGCCTTGAAGGATGCACGGACATAGACGATCCTGTTGCTGAACTCGCTGGTTGTGCCATTCCCCCAGAATCTCTATTTGGGCAATCTCGCATCATATGCCCCGGACGCCCACATGTATAACAAGCATCAGAACCTGCTCGGCATTGACCCAAGTGTCCTCTACCACAGATGTCACACCGCGGAGGAAATGACCATGTCTGCGCAGAACCTCATTGTCGCTGCAAACCCGACGCCCGTGAGCTCTCACCTGGTCCTGACTGAGTATAGCGGTCATACCCGTAACCCTGTAACTGAGGTGGCGGAGGCCTAGGTGGCCGTCCGAAGTACTGGGTCCTATAACTACCCTGAGATTGCTCCTGAGACCTGGGAAATCTCATCCTCTTACGTTGCCCTTGCTCAGCCCTCTCTGTACCCTGCTGCCGACGCCTACCCCTTTCTATATTCTGGGCGAATGCCTGAATCCGGGAGATATCCATACTATCCTGCAATGCAGCGGTGGCACATGCCTCGGTTAACTCTGGGGCTAACCCTGCTATAAACCTGTGAATCCTGTCCCGCATAGTAGAAACTATGGATGGTGCATATCTGGCTAATGAGTCAAAACGGAGACTATACTCTCGAACACTCATATTGCCCTGCTTGAGGGCTAGAAACTGATCGACTCGAGCCTGTCGGATCTCCCGCGGTAAGTACTGGTCAAGGAAAGCATCTGAAAAATTCTCCCAAATAGCTGGAGGTGTATCACGTCCCCTGGACCTCTCCCATCCCTCATACCAAAGGATGGCTATATCTCGGAGTCGAAAAGCTGCTAGCTCAACTGCCTCTTTCTCCGTGGCATGCATAACACGAAAGATCCTGTGAAGCTGATCTATGAAATCCTGCGGGTCCTCCCTCTAATCTGTCCCCGTGAACTCTGGGGGACTCACAGCAATAAACTCTCGGACCCTTGAACTCCCAGACCCCTCAGAAGTTCCTGCACTAGCTGATGCCCTAGCATGTTGCTGGGTAGCTACCAACTGTGTCAACAAATGCACCGCATTCCTTAAGTCCTGATCTGATGGAAGTGGAGGGGGAACTGGATGTGCGGTCTCCCTAGGAATCTCCGTAGTTGGTGGAGGAGCCGGTAATGGCTGAGTAGGGGTTTCCCTTGAGCCTCAGACTGGGCCCCATCTACTGGGGGTACCCTGTTGGTCCCCTCACCTACTACTGTATCTCTCCTCTGGCTAGCCGTAGTCTTCCTAGTCACCGTCATCTGTGCATGCAAACACCAACACATAAGTTTAATTCAAATTTCCTATAACTCAGTTCTATAGCACGATTTAGATTTCAAAGAAGTGTAACCAACTCCTAAATGCCCTGTAGTTCCTTGCTTATATAATGTGGTGCACAACACATCTATAAACAAGACCCTACTAGACACGGCTTGTAGACTCCCTAGGACAGAACTGCTCTGATACCAAGTTTGTCACGCCCCGAACCTAGGAGCGAGACAAGCACCCCGTGCCTCACCTAACCTGGCGTACCAAATTGCGACTAAGGGACTCTGAACACATAATGTCATACTTTGGCCATGGGGCCACCTTGCAAGACAATTTGCGAAGCGAAATATAAAACTGAATGGAAACTAGCACTAACTAAATATCAATATAAAGCTAGGCCGACAAGGCCGTCATAGCTACTACAGCTGACAAACCACCAATTTATACAAACCCAACATACTGCACTAACCAACAGGATATGCCTACAAGCCTCTACTGATAGATGTACTGTGATCGGAACAGGGCCCCGACCTACCCATAACATATATACAGATATACATAAGATGTACACAAAACTCTAGACCTGGCAACTCCGAAAGACGTGGAGCTTACCGATCAGGCGGAACTCGGGAAACACCTACTGAGGAGGTCTACCCGTCTGTCTGTCTGAACCTGCACGCATGAAATGCAGCGCCCCCAAAAAAGGGACGTCAGTACAAAATAATGTACCGAGTATGTAAGGCAATAAAATAACTGAAATCTGAAACTGAACTGATAATATGATAACTGAAATTAACTGGGAGTCAAAGATGATCTGGAGATATACTTACCTGCTGATACTGACTCAACTCCTTCAATATAGTAAGTAAAATAATTGTACGGCCTTATAAGGCTCGGTATATATAACTGCTCTGCCATAGTAGGCTCGCTTATAGGCGCTCGGCCATACTAGGCTATGTATCTCGACCATGCTGGGCTCGCTCATAGGCGCTCGGCCACAGTAGGCTCGGTATATAACTTTCCATCTGATCAGAAGTTGCCCAATAGGGGCCTGCCCATCGATTATAGCTCGATGGTAATGAAAATACTGTAATACTGTATATATAGGCTTGCTGCTCTCTTGACTGAAAGAAGACAATACTAAAATTGAATATAGATTCTCGATAAGGAATAATATTGTAACTTATGAGACTAGAATAGTGTGAATAAATTCATGAATATGAACTTCTCTTTTGTCTCATTACTAACACATGTAGCTACGAGATCATGCCAAAATGAAGGAAGGCTTAGCCTTAACATACCTTATCACAATCTTTTCAATCACCAAGTTGAACTCACCTCTTCGCACCTTAATCTACAAGAATGATAATAATACTATCGTTAAGTTACGAAAGGTACAACTATCGCACAACGAACGACAAACCTATTTTGTATTAAAACGGGCAGCATCTCCCCTATAATATGCCCTTCCTCCAACTTCAAGATAACACCAACAATACAAGGACAGAACAATAACAACATATATACATCATTTTCCAGCCCTATATACACCATCAAATACTACAAAACAGCCCAACACACCCCAATCTCTTCGTACACAAAACGACCACCGTAGTAGTGTCAAACGACCCGAAAATGTTATGACGAACGACCAGCCAACCACCCTACATTTATACGGTGTTTATAAACCCCCTTCCTCCTCCAAAACTCCACAAAATAGTAATAAAACACGCAGCCCAACAGCAACACAAAACAGTCCACAAAACAGTCCGCTACAAGTGAATAACTCGAACTCACGGCTTCCGATCACCATCCCGTGAGTTCTTACAAGTATAGAACGACTTACCATGAATTTACAGAAGAAAAAATGGATTAAAGAGAGCATTAAACTCACCTTATTTGTTGGATAACTCAGCTCCTATCTTGGTTCTTCAAACTCTAAGTTTTACCTCCAATTGGAACTTGAAAGGGAGAGAAAATCAATTAGGGTTTGTGGGAAATTTTTGGGAGGATTCTTTGCAGAGCTTATGTCTGGTTATTATGCTCTATTTTAAGTCCTAATATATGAAGAAAATAGGCCCTTAAAAGGCCTCTTTGGACGACCCGAAATGGCCCATTTTTGGGCTTTCATTTAAGCAAGTAGGTGACACACCTACTTGTCACCTAGCAGCTTGCGCAGTATCGCAAAAATGCACATATCTCTCTACTCCGATGTCGTATTTACAAATGGTTTAATGCATTGGAAAATAGACTCATAGATATTTAATTTGATGGGTGGACCACACCATAACTCTAAGTATATTGGGAGAAAATTGCAGTTACATTTGACCCAAAGTTTCAGTAAAACTTATGAATGTAACTTGTGATGACTTTCATCGACTTTTGTTCCACAACTCGCTTGACTTAAAAACATAACACACGGATGTAATACGACTAATATAAATCATAACATAATCTCTTTATCATGTTAATCACCCTAGTCTCACCCCAAAGGTACATGTTATAACATTCCCAACTTGTCGACTTTCGATGAAACATTATTTTATTTAATTGCTTTAGCTTCTGAACTGTCCAACCCTCTTTGTACTTGTTGTTCATGATCTTCAATATTTGTAACCTCAGAGGTAACATGATTAACTTACTTTATATACTTTTAAATATTATCTCATTTTTTTGTCCTACATTAGTTTGCTTACGACGCATTTTTACATACGAAAATATAGGGTGTAACAGTCTTTCTATTCTCTCATAGATGGTGAGGACATCCACCGCTGGATCCTACGATCAGATATTGTGCCCCTTGATAGAGCCGCGAGAGGCCGGGGCTGGGGCCGCGGTCAGGGTTTGGGAGAGGACAAGGAGGGGCATGTAGTGTAGCCAGAGCAGCTGCACGAGCTACGACAGAGGAGCCACCGGTAGCTTCAGTTGGGAGGTAGGCACTTGTGGCGCTTGTTGCTACCCCTGCACTTCAAGAGACGCTCGCCCAATTCTTGAGCATATTTGGTAATCTAGCTCAGGTAGGGTTGATTCCACTTGCCAGAGCACTGATTCCATGTTGAGCAGGTCCCATAGGTTATACAAGTGCAGCTGGTTGTCCCAGTTCAGGCCGAGGTTAGGGCATCAACTTCTAAGGAGGAGTAGCTCAGGCTCGAGTGGTACAAAAAATACCATCCTCCTTCTTTCAGTGGCCTAGCTACAGAGGACGCACAAGGCTTTCTGGAAAAGTGCCACTGTATTCTCCATAACATGGGTATAGTGAAGACGAGCGGGGGTTCTTTCACTTCTTTCTAGCTATCGGGACTAGCGTACTAGTCTTGGTGGGATTGTGAGGAGGCTAGCCCAACCGAGGCAGCTTCACTCACATGGGCTCAATGTTTTGAGATTTAATTGAGATTTTGTTCCCCGGAGCCTTTGGGATACACGGCGCGAGTAGTTTGAGCAGTTGTGCCAGGGTTCTATGATCGTATCAGAGTATGTTCTAAAGTTTAGTGAGTTGTCCAGATATGCACCTACCTTGGTTTACACAATTAGAGATCGAGACCGTCGATTTATCAAGAGGCTCAACTATGGTATTAGATTCAGCATGGCTCGATAGTTGGAGACTGATACTCCATACTAGCAGGTGGTAGAAATCACATGGAGATTGGAGGGTTTGCAAGGCCAGGAGACATGACAGGGAGGCCAAGAGTCCTCGAGATTCTGGTGGATATAGTGGTGTCCACCAGAAAGTTATATGTTGTGATATTGATACGCATGTGGTGGTTTAAGGATTGGGGTCGAAATGCATGTGGTGAGATAAGGTGGTCTTGATATGCTTGTTGGTAGTAGAGGAACTACTTGAAGCCACGTGGTGTGATAAGGTGGGCTAAAACACGGGAAGCTATTTCAAAAAAATGATTTTCAAAACTAAATGCAAGGCTCCCGCGGTGATATAAGGAATGATTATGATTTGTTTTGTGATATGAGACTGTGAAGCAGTACCTCGGTAGTGATGCTTGCT
This sequence comes from Nicotiana tabacum, assembly GCF_000715075.1. Taxonomy (NCBI): domain Eukaryota; kingdom Viridiplantae; phylum Streptophyta; class Magnoliopsida; order Solanales; family Solanaceae; genus Nicotiana; species Nicotiana tabacum. The sequence continues at coordinate 93,312 of NW_027438350.1, read as the reverse complement.
AATACCATTCAATTATATCACTTGTGTTTTGGTTGCTTTGTTTCCTTGGAATATTATTCATTGTTTACTTTCGTGATGCCTTAATTCAGTGTATCTATTCTTGGTATATTTTCTTCATTGTTTCATTTTTGTTGTTTATCATTATCACACTATCATATACCTGTTCAATTTTCTTATTTATTATAGTAGGGTGTTGACCTGACCTCATCACTACTCTACCGAGGTTAGGGTTGGCACTTACTGGGTACCGTTGTAGTCTACTCATTCAACACTTTTGCACATCCTTTTATGCAGATCCAGGTATCCTTACCAGCCTAGGCACCGGTGAGTAGAGTTTAGATATAGAGTCTTCAAGGTATACCTGCCGGCGTCCGCGGGCCTCAGAGTCACCCTCTACCTAGTTCTATTTCATTTTCCCTTTTTATAGATAATGTTGTATAGGGATATTTAGTACACTGTTGTAAAGCTTGGGACTTAGTATCACCGGATGTTGGGAGTTTTGTTCTGTTGAGTTGCAGAGTTCTTTTATGTTAGTTGTTGAGTTATTTGAAAGTTTTTATCATTTTCTCACTTAAATTCTACCTGAATGTTTGGCTTACCTACTCTTAGAGACTAGGTTCCATCACGACATCCTACAGAGGAAAGTTTTTTCAGTGACAAGTTGGTATCAGAGTCCTAAGTACATAGGTTTTACATGTCAAAAGCAGGATTAGTACAATCTCATCGATCGGTACAGAAACTTATGTACTTATCTTCGAAAGGCTATGGAACATTTAGGAGACTTCACTTATTTGATCCCTTATCATGCGAATTTGTTGACTTTAGATTTCTAAATCTATGTCTTTCTATTCTCTCACAGATGGTGAGTACATGTACCAGTGGATCCGACGAGCAGATACCTGTGCCCCCTGATAGAGCCATGAGAGGCCGGGGCTGGGGCCAAGGTCTGGGTCCGGTAGAGGACAAGGAGGGGCATGTAGTATAGCCAAAGCAGCTGCACGAGCTACGACAGAGGAGCCACCGGTAGCTCTAGTTGGGAGGTAGGCACTTGCGGTGCTTGTTGCTACCCCTGCACTTCAAGAGACGCTCGCCCAGTTCTTGAGCATATTTGGTAATCTAGCTCAGGCAGGGTTGATTCCACTTGCAACGGAAATATCTCAGGCTAGGGTAGGAGCGCAAACTCCAGCGGCCCGTACCCCAGAGCAGTGATTCCATGTTGAGCAGGTCCCATAGGTTATACAAGTGCAGCTGGTTGTCCCAGTTCAGGCCGAGGTTAGGGCATCAACTTCTAAGGAGGAGTAGCTCAGGCTCGAATGGTACAAAAAATACCATCCTCCTTCTTTCAGTGGCCTAGCTACAGAGGACGCACAAGGCTTTCTGCAAAAGTGCCATTGTATTCTCCATAACATGGGTATAGTGAAGACGAGCGGGGGTTCTTTCACTTCTTTCTAGTTATCGGGACTAGCGTACTAGACTTGGTGGGATTGGGAGGAGGCTAGCCCAACCGAGGCAGCTTCACTCACATGGGCTCAATTTTTTGAGATTTAATTGAGATTTTGTTCCCCGAAGCCTTTGGGATACATGGCGCAAGCAGTTTGAGCAGTTGTGCCAGGGTTCTATGATCGTATCAGAGTATGTTCTGAAGTTTAGTGAGTTGTCCAGATATGCACCTGCCTTGGTTTACACAATTAGAGATCGAGTCCGTCGATTTATCAAGAGGCTCAACTATGGTATTAGATTCAGCATGGCTCGATAGTTGGAGACTGATACTCCATACCAGCAGGTGGTAGAAATCACATGGAGATTGGAGGGTTTGCAAGGCCAGGAGACATGACAGGGAGGCCAAGAGTCCTCGAGATTCTGGTGGATATAGTGGTGTCCACCAGAAAGTTATATGTTGTGATATTGATACGCATGTGGTGGATTAAGGATTGGGGTCGAAATGCATATGGTGAGATAAGGTGGTCTTGATATGCTTGTTGGTAGTAGAGGAACTACTTGAAGCCACGCGGTGTGATAAGGTGGGCTAAAACACGGGAAGCTATTTCGAAAAAATGATTTTCAAAACTAAATGCAAGGCTCCCGCAGTGATATAAGGAATGATTATGATTTGTTTTGTGATATGAGACTGTGAGGCAGTACCTCGGTAGTGATGCTTGCTAATACCATTTAATTATATCACTTGTGTGTTTGTTGCTTTGTTTCCTTGTCATATTATTCATTGTTTACTTTCGTGATGCCTTAATTGCCTTAATTCAGTGTATCTATTCTTGGTATATTTTCTTCATTGTTTCATTTTTGTTGTTTATCATTATCACACTAACATATACCTGTTCAATTTTCTTATTTATTCTAGTAGGGTGTTGACCTGACCTTATCACTACTCTACCGAGGTTAGCACGTATTGGGTACTGTTGTAGTCTACTCATTCTACACTTTTGCACATCCTTTTATGCAGATCCAGGTAGCCTTACCAGCCTAGGCACCGGTGAGTAGAGTTTAGATATGGAGACTTCAAGGTATACCTGCCGGCGTCTGCGGGCCTCGGAGTCACCCTCTACCTAGTTCTATTTCATTTTCCCTTTTTATAGATAATGTTGTATGGGGATATTTAGTATACTGTTGTAGAGCTTGGGACTTGGTATCACCGGATGTTGGGAGTTTTATTTTGTTGAGTTGCAGAGTTCTTTTATTTTAGTTGTTGAGTTATTTGAAAGTTTTTATCATTTTCACAGTTAAATTCTGCCTGAATGTTAGGCTTACCTACTTTTAGAGACTAGGTTCCATCACGACATCCTACAGAGGAAAATTTGGTCAGTGAAAAGTTGGTATCAAAGCCCTAGGTACATAGGTTTTACGTGTCAAAAGCAGGAATAGTAGAATCTCACGGATCGGTACAGAAACTTTTGTATTTATCTTCGAGAGGCTATGGAACTGTTAGGAAACTTCACTTATTTGATCCCTTATCATGCGAATTTCTTGACTTTAGATTTCTAAATCTATGTCTTTCTATTCTCTAGTAGATGGTGAGGACATCCACCGATGGATCCGACGATCAGATATTGTGCCCCCTGATAGAGCCGCGAGAGGCCGGGGCTGGGGCCGCGGTCAGGGTCCAGGAGAGGACAAGGAGGGGCATGTATTGTAGCCAGAGCAGCTGCACGAGCTACGACAGAGGAGCCACCGGTAGCTTCAGTTGGGAGGTAGGCACTTGTGGCGCTTGTTGCTACCCCTGCACTTCAAGAGACGCTCGCCCAATTCTTGAGCATATTTGGTAATCTAGCTCAGGCGGGGTTGATTCTACTTGCAATGACAACATCTCAGGCTAGGGTAGGAGCTCAAACTCCAGCGGCCCGTACCCCAGAGCAGTGATTCCATGTTGAGCAGGTCCCATAGGTTATACAAGTGCAGCTGGTTGTCCCAGTTCAGGCCGAGGTTAGGGCATCAACTTCTAAGGAGGAGTAGCTCAGGCTCGAGTGGTACAAAAAATACCATCCTCCTTCTTTCAGTGGCCTAGCTAAAGAGGACGCACAAGGCTTTCTGGAAAAGTGCCACTGTATTCTCCATAACAGGGGTATAGTGAAGACGAGCGGGGGTTCTTTCACTTCTTTCTAGCTATCGGGACTAGCGTACTAGTCTTGTTGGGATTGGGAGGAGGCTAGCCCAGCCGAGGCATCTTCACTCACATGGGCTCAATTTTTTGAGATTTAATTGAGATTTTGTTCCCCGGAGCCTTTGGGATACATGGCGCGAGCAGTTTGAGCAATTGTGCCAGGGTTTTATGATCGTATTAGAGTATGTTCTGAAGTTTAGTGAGTTGTCCAGATATGCACCTGCCTTGGTTTACACAATTAGTGATCGAGTCCGTCGATTTATCAAGAGGCTCAACTATGGTATTAGATTCAGCATGGCTTGATAGTTGGAGACTGATACTCCATAGCAGTAGGTGGTAGAAATCACATGGAGATTGGAGGGTTTGCAAGGCCAGGAGACATGACAGGGAGGCCAAGAGTCCTCGAGATTCTGGTGGATATAGTGGTGTCCACCAGAAAGTTATATGTTGTGATATTGATACACATGTGGTGGATTAAGGATTGGGGTCGAAATGCATGTGGTGAGATAAGGTGGTCTTGATATACGTGTTGGTAGTAGAGGAACTACTTGAAGCCACGCGGTGTGATAAGGTGGGCTAAAACACGGGAAGCTATTTCGAAAAAAATGATTTTCAAAACTAAATGCAAGGCTCCCGCGGTGATATAAGGAATGATTATGATTTGTTTTGTGATATGAGACTGTGAGGCAGTACCTCGGTAGTGATGCTTGCTAATACCATTCAATTATATCACTTGTGTTTTGGTTTCTTTGTTTCCTTGGCATATTATTCATTGTTTACTTTCGTGATGCCTTAATTCAGTGTATGTATTCTTGGTATATTTTCTTCATTGTTTCATTTTTGTTGTTTATCATTATCACACTATCATATACCTGTTCAATTTTCTTATTTATTATAGTAGGGTGTTGACCTGACCTCATCACTACTCTACCGAGGTTAGGGTTGGCACTTACTGGGTACCGTTGTAGTCTACTCATTCTTCACTTTTGCACATCCTTTTATGCAGATCCAGGTATTCTTACCAACCTAGGCACCGGTGAGTAGAGTTTAGATATAGAGTCTTCAAGGTATACTTGCCGGCGTCCGCGGGCCTCAGAGTCACCCTCTACCTAGTTCTATTTCATTTTCCCTTTTTATAGATAATGTTGTATAGGGATATTTAGTACACTGTTGTAAAGCTTGGGACTTGTTATCACCGGATGTTGGGAGTTTTGTTCTGTTGAGTTGCAGAGTTCTTTTATGTTAGTTGTTGAGTTATTTGAAAGTTTTTATCATTTTCTCACTTAAATTCTGCCTGAATGTTAGGCTTACCTACTCTTAGAGACTAGGTTCCATCACGACATCCTACAGAGGAAAATTTGGTCAGTGACAAGTTGGTATCAGAGTCCTAAGTACGTAGGTTTTACATGTCAAAAGCAGGATTAGTAGAACCTCATGGATCGGTACAGAAACTTTTGTACTTATCTTCGAAAGGCTATGGAACATTTAGGAAACTTCACTTATTTGGTCCCTTATCATGCGAATTTGTTGACTTTAGATTTCTAAATCTATGTCTTTCTATTCTCTCATAGATGGTGAGTACATGCACCGGTGGATCCGACAATCAGATACCTGCGCCCCCTGATAGTGCCATGAGATGCCGGGGCTGGGGCCGAGGTCTGGGTCAGGTAGAGGACAAGGAGGGGCATGTATTGTAGCCAGAGCAGCTGCACGAGCTACGACAGAGGAGCCACCAGTAGCTTCAGTTGGGAGGTAGGCACTTGTGGCGCTTGTTGTTATCCCTGCACTTCAAGAGACGCTCGCCCAATTCTTGAGCATATTTGGTAATCTAGCTCAGGCGGGGTTGATTCTACTTGCAACGGCAACATCTCAGGCTAGGGTAGGAGCGCAAACTCCAGCGGCCCGTACCCCAGAGCAGTGATTCCATGTTGAGCAGGTCCCATAGGTTATACAAGTGCAGCTGGTTGTCCCAGTTCAGGCCGAGGTTAGGGCATCAACTTCTAAGGAGGAGTAGCTCAGGCTTGAGTGGTACAAAAAATACCATCCTCCTTCTTTCAGTGGCCTAGCTACAGAGGACGCACAAGGCTTTCTGGAAAAGTGCCACTGTATTCTCCATAACATGGGTATAGTGAAGACGTGCGGGGGTTCTTTCACTTCTTTCTAGCTATCGGGACTAGCATACTAGTCTTGGCGGGCTTGGGAGGAGGCTAGCCCAACCGAGGCAGCTTCACTCACATGGGCTCAATTTTTAGAGATGTTATTGAGATTTTCTTCCCCGAAACCTTTGGGATACATGGCTTGAGCAGTTTGAGCAGTTGTGCCAGGGTTCTATGATCGTATCAGAGTATGTTCTGAAGTTTAGTGAGTTGTCCAGATATGCACTTGCCTTGGTTTACACAATTAGAGATCGAGTCCATTGATTTATCAAGAGGCTCAACTATGGTATTAGATTCAGCATGGCTCGATAGTTGGAGACTGATACTCCATACCAGCAGGTGGTAGAAACCACATGGAGATTAGAGGGTTTGCAAGGCCAGGAGACATGACAGGGAGGCCAAGAGTCCTCGAGATTCTGGTGGATATAGTGGTGTCCACCAGAAAGTTATATGTTGTGATATTGATACGCATGTGGTGGATTAAGGATTGGGGTCGAAATACATATGGTGAGACAAGGTGGTCTTGATATGCTTGTTGGTAGCAGAGGAACTACTTGAAGCCACGCGGTGCGATAAATTGGGCTAAAACACAAAAAGCTATTTCGAAAAAATGATTTTCAAAACTAAGTGCAAGGCTCCCGCGGTGATATAAGGAATGATCATGATTTGTTTTGTGATATGAGACTGTGAGGCAGTACCTCGGTAGTGATGCTTCCTAATACCATTCAATTATATCACTTGTGTGTTTGTTGCTTTGTTTCCTTGTCAAATTATTCATTGTTTACTTTCGTGATGCCTTAATTGCCTTAATTCAGTGTATCTATTCTTGGTATATTTTCTTCATTGTTTCATTTTTGTTGTTTATCATTATCACACTATCATATACCTGTTCAATTTTCTTATTTATTCTAGTAGGGTGTTGACCTGACCTCATCACTACTCTACCGAGGTTAGCACTTATTGGGTACCGTTGTAGTCTACTCATTCTACACTTTTGCACATCCTTTTATGCAGATCCAAGTAGCCTTACCAGCCTAGGCACCGGTGATTAGAGTTTAGATATGGAGACTTCAAGGTATACCTGCCGGCGTCTGCGGGCCTCGGAGTCACCCTCTACCTAGTTCTATTTCATTTTCCCTTTTTATAGATAATGTTGTATGGGGATATTTAGTATACTATTGTAGAGCTTGAGATTTGGTATCACCGGATGATGGGAGTTTTATTTTGTTGAGTTGAAGAGTTCTTTTATGTTAGTTGTTGAGTTATTTGAAAGTTTTTATCATTTTCTCAGTTAAATTCTGCCTGAATGTTAGGCTTACCTACTCTTAGAGACTAGGTTCTATCACGACATCCTACAGAGGAAAATTTGGTCAGTGAAAAGTTGGTATCAAAGCCCTAGGTACATAGGTTTTACGTGTCAAAACCAAGAATAGTAGAATCTCACGGATCGGTACAGAAACTTTTGTATTTATCTTCGAGAGGCTATGGAACTGTTAGGAAACTTCACTTATTTGATCCCTTATCATGCGAATTTCTTGACTTTAGATTTCTAAATCTATGTCTTTCTATTCTCTCATAGATGGTGAGGACATCCACCGCTGGATCCGACGATCAGATATTGTGCCCCCTGATAGAGCCGCAAGAGGCCGGGGCTGGGGCCGCGGTCAGGGTCCGGGAGAGGACAAGGAGGGGCATGTAGTGTAGCCAGAGCAGCTGCACGAGCTACAACAGAGTTGCCACCGGTAGCTTCAGTTGGGAGGTAGGCACTTGTGGCGCTTGTTGCTACCCCTGCACTTCAAGAGACGCTCGCCCAATTCTTGAGCATATTTGGTAATCTAGCTCAGGCGGGGTTGATTCCACTTGCAACGGCAACATCTCAGGCTAGGGTAGGAGCTCAAACTCCAGCGGCCCGTACCCCAAAGCAGTGATTCCATGTTGAGCAGGTCCCATAGGTTATACAAGTGCAGCTGGTTGTCCCAGTTCAGGCCGAGGTTAGGGCATCAACTTCTAAGGAGGAGTAGCTCAGGCTCGAGTGGTACAAAAAATACCATCCTCCTTCTTTCAGTGGCCTAGCTACAGAGGACGCACAAGGCTTTCTGGAAAAATGCCACTGTATTCTCCGTAACATGGGTATAGTGAAGACGAGCGGGGGTTCTTTCACTTCTTTCTAGCTATCGGGACTAGCGTACTAGTCTTGGTGGGATTGGGAGGAGGCTAGCCCAACTGAGACAGCTTCACTCACATGGGCTCAATTTTTTGATATTTAATTGAGATTTTGTTCCTCGGAGCCTTTGGGATACATGGCGCGAGCAGTTTGAGCAGTTGTGCCAGGGTTCTGTGATCATATCAGAGTATGTTCTGAAGTTTAGTGAGTTGTCCAAATATCCACCTGCCTTGGTTTACGCAATTAGAGATTGAGTCCGTCGATTTATCAAGAGGCTCAACTATGGTATTAGATTCAGCATGGCTCGATAGTTAGAGACTGATACTCCATACCAGCAGGTGGTATAAATCACATGGAGATTGGAGGGTTTGCAAGGCCAGGAGACATGACAGGGAGGCCAAGAGTACTCGAGATTCTGGTGGATATAGTGGTGTCCACCAGAAAGTTATATGTTGTGATATTGATACGCATGTGGTGGATTAAGGATTGGGGTCGAAATGCATATGGTGAGATAAGGTGGTCTTGATATGCTTGTTGGTAGTAGAGGAACTACTTGAAGCCACGCGGTGTGATAAGGTGGGCTAAAACACGGGAAGCTATTTCGAAAAAATGATTTTCAAAACTAAATGCAAGGCTCCCGCGGTGATATAAGGAAAGATTATGATTTGTTTTGTGATATGAGACTGTGAGGCAGTACCTCGGTAGTGATGCTTGCTAATACCATTCAATTATATCACTTGTGTGTTTGTTGCTTTGTTTCCTTGTCATATTATTCATTGTTTACTTTCGTGATGCCTTAATTCAGTGTATGTATTCTTGGTATATTTTCTTCATTGTTTCATTTTTGTTGTTTATCATTATCACACTCTCATATACCTGTTCAATTTTCTTATTTATTCTAGTAGGGTGTTGACCTGACCTCATCACTACTCTACCGAGGTTAGCACTTATTGGGTACCGTTGTAGTCTACTCATTCTACACTTTTGCACATCCTTTTATGCAGATCCAGGTAGCCTTACCAGCCTAGGCACCGGTGAGTAGAGTTTAGATATGGAGACTTCAAGGTATACCTGCCGGCGTCTGCGGGCCTCGGAGTCACCCTCTACCTAGTTCTATTTCATTTTCCATTTTTTATAGATAATGTTGTATGGGGATATTTAGTATACTGTTGTAGAGCTTGAGACTTGGTATCACCGGATGATGGGAGTTTTATTCTGTTGAGTTGAAGAGTTCTTTTATGTTAGTTGTTGAGTTATTTGAAAGTTTTTATCATTTTCTCAGTTAAATTCTGCCTGAATGTTAGGCTTACCTACTCTTAGAGACTAGGTTCCATCACGACATCCTACAGAGGAAAATTTGGTCAGTGACAAGTTGGTATCAATGCCCTAGGTACATAGGTTTTACGTGTCAAAACCAAGAATAGTAGAATCTCACGGATCGGTACAGAAACTTTTGTATTTATCTTCGAGAGGCTATGGAACTGTTAGGAAACTTCACTTATTTGATCCCTTATCATGCGAATTTCTTGACTTTAGATTTCTAAATCTATGTCTTTCTATTCTCTCATAGATGGTGAGGACATCCACCGCTAAATCCGACGATCAGATATTGTGCCCCCTGATAGAACCGCGAGAGGCCGGGGCTGGGGCCGCGGTCAGGGTCCGGGAGAGGACAAGGAGGGGCATGTAGTGTAGCTAGAGCAGCTGCACGAGCTACAACAGAGGAGCCACCGGTAGCTTCAGTTGGGAGGTAGGCACTTGTGGCGCTTGTTGCTACCCCTGCACTTCAAGAGACGCTCGCCCAATTCTTGAGCATATTTGGTAATCTAGCTCAGGCGGGGTTGATTCCACTTGCAACGGCAACATCTCAGGCTAGGGTAGGAGCTCAAACTCCAGCGGCCCGTACCCCAAAGCAGTGATTCCATGTTGAGCAGGTCCCATAGGTTATACAAGTGCAGCTGGTTGTCCCAGTTCAGGCCGAGGTTAGGGCATCAACTTCTAAGGAGGAGTAGCTCATGCTCGAGTGGTACAAAAAATACCATCCTCCTTCTTTCAGTGGCCTAGCTACAGAGGACGCACAAGGCTTTCTGGAAAAATGCCATTGTATTCTCCATAACATGGGTAGAGTGAAGACGAGCGGGGGTTCTTTCACTTCTTTCTAGCTATCGGGACTAGCGTACTAGTCTTGGTGGGATTGGGAGGAGTCTAGCCCAACCGAGACAGCTTCACTCACATGGGCTCAATTTTTTGAGATTTAATTGAGATTTTGTTCCTCGGAGCCTTTGGGATACATGGCGCGAGCAGTTTGAGCAGTTGTGCCAGGGTTCTATGATCATATCAGAGTATGTTCTGAAGTTTAGTGAGTTGTCCAGATACCCACCTGCCTTGGTTTACGCAATTAGAGATCGAGTCTGTCGATTTATCAAGAGGCTCAACTATGGTATTAGATTCAGCATGGCTCGATAGTTGGAGACTGATACTCCATACCAGCAGGTGGTAGAAATCTCATGGAGATTGGAGGGTTTGCAAGGCCAAGAGACATGACAGGGAGGCCAAGAGTCCTCGAGATTCTGGTGGATATAGTGGTGTCCACCAGAAAGTTATATGTTGTGATATTGATACGCATGTGGTGGATTAAGGATTGGGGTCGAAATGCATATGGTGAGATAAGGTGGTCTTGATATGCTTGTTGGTAGTAGAGGAACAACTTGAAGCCACGCGGTGTGATAAGGTGGGCTAAAACATGGGAAGCTATTTCGAAAAAATGATTTTCAAAACTAAATGCAAGGCTCCCACGGTAATATAAGGAAAGATTATGATTTGTTTTGTGATATGAGACTGTGAGGCAGTACCTCGGTAGTGATGCTTGCTAATACCATTCAATTATATCACTTGTATGTTTGTTGCTTTGTTTCCTTGTCATATTATTCATTGTTTACTTTCGTGATGCCTTAATTCAGTGTATGTATTCTTGGTATATTTTCTTCATTGTTTCATTTTTGTTGTTTATCATTATCACACTCTCATATACCTGTTCAATTTTCTTATTTATTCTAGTAGGGTGTTGACCTGACCTCATCACTACTCTACCGAGGTTAGCACTTATTGGGTACCGTTGTAGTCTACTCATTCTACACTTTTGCACATCCTTTTATGCAGATCCAGGTAGCCTTACCAGCCTAGGCACCGGTGAGTAGAGTTTAGATATGGAGACTTCAAGGTATACCTGCCGGCGTCTGCGGGCCTCGGAGTCACCCTCTACCTAGTTCTATTTCATTTTCCTTTTTTATAGATAATGTTGTATGGGGATATTTAGTATACTGTTGTAGAGCTTGAGACTTGGTATCACCGGATGATGGGAGTTTTATTCTGTTGAGTTGAAGAGTTCTTTTATGTTAGTTGTTGAGTTATTTGAAAGTTTTTATCATTTTCTCAGTTAAATTCTGCCTGAATGTTAGGCTTACCTACTCTTAGAGACTAGGTTCCATCACGACATCCTACAGAGGAAAATTTGGTCAGTGACAAGTTGGTATCAAAGCCCTAGGTACATAGGTTTTACGTGTCAAAACCAAGAATAGTAGAATCTCACGGATCGGTACAGAAACTTTTGTATTTATCTTCGAGAGGCTATGGAACTGTTAGGAAACTTCACTTATTTGATCCCTTATCATGCGAATTTCTTGACTTTAGATTTCTAAATCTATGTCTTTCTATTCTCTCATAGATGGTGAGGACATCCACCGCTGGATCCGACGATCAGATATTGTGCCCCCTGATAGAACCGCGAGAGGCCGGGGCTGGGGCCGCGGTCAGGGTCCGGGAGAGGACAAGGAGGGGCATGTAGTGTAGCTAGAGCAGCTGCACGAGCTACAACAGAGGAGCCACCGGTAGCTTCAGTTGGGAGGTAGGCACTTGTGGCGCTTGTTGCTACCCCTGCACTTCAAGAGACGCTCGCCCAATTCTTGAGCATATTTGGTAATCTAGCTCAGGCGGGGTTGATTCCACTTGCAACGGCAACATCTCAGGCTAGGGTAGGAGCTCAAACTCCAGCGGCCCGTACCCCAAAGCAGTGATTCCATGTTGAGCAGGTCCCATAGGTTATACAAGTGCAGCTGGTTGTCCCAGTTCAGGCCGAGGTTAGGGCATCAACTTCTAAGGAGGAGTAGCTCATGCTCGAGTGGTACAAAAAATACCATCCTCCTTCTTTCAGTGGCCTAGCTACAGAGGACGCACAAGGCTTTCTGGAAAAATGCCATTGTATTCTCCATAACATGGGTAGAGTGAAGACGAGCGGGGGTTCTTTCACTTCTTTCTAGCTATCGGGACTAGCGTACTAGTCTTGGTGGGATTGGGAGGAGTCTAGCCCAACCGAGACAGCTTCACTCACATGGGCTCAATTTTTTGAGATTTAATTGAGATTTTGTTCCTCGGAGCCTTTGGGATACATGGCGCGAGCAGTTTGAGCAGTTGTGCCAGGGTTCTATGATCATATCAGAGTATGTTCTGAAGTTTAGTGAGTTGTCCAGATACCCACCTGCCTTGGTTTACGCAATTAGAGATCGAGTCCGTCGATTTATCAAGAGGCTCAACTATGGTATTAGATTCAGCATGGCTCGATAGTTGGAGACTGATACTCCATACCAGCAGGTGGTAGAAATCTCATGGAGATTGGAGGGTTTGCAAGGCCAAGAGACATGACAGGGAGGCCAAGAGTCCTCGAGATTCTGGTGGATATAGTGGTGTCCACCAGAAAGTTATATGTTGTGATATTGATACGCATGTGGTGGATTAAGGATTGGGGTCGAAATGCATATGGTGAGATAAGGTGGTCTTGATATGCTTGTTGGTAGTAGAGGAACAACTTGAAGCCACGCGGTGTGATAAGGTGGGCTAAAACATGGGAAGCTATTTCGAAAAAATGATTTTCAAAACTAAATGCAAGGCTCCCACGGTAATATAAGGAAAGATTATGATTTGTTTTGTGATATGAGACTGTGAGGCAGTACCTCGGTAGTGATGCTTGCTAATACCATTCAATTATATCACTTGTGTGTTTGTTGCTTTGTTTCCTTGTCATATTATTCATTGTTTACTTTCGTGATGCCTTAATTCAGTGTATCTATTCTTGGTATATTTTCTTCATTGTTTCATTTTTGTTTTTTATCATTATCACACTCTCATATACCTGTTCAATTTTCTTATTTATTCAAGTAGGGTGTTGACCTGACCTTATCACTACTCTACCGAGGTTAGCACTTATTGGGTACCGTTGTAGTCTACTCATTCTACACTTTTGCACATCCTTTTATGCATATCCAGGTAGCCTTACCAGCCTAGGCACCGGTGAGTAGAGTTTAGATATGGAGACTTCAAGGTATACCTGCCGGCGTCTGCGGGCCTCGGAGTCACCCTCTACCTAGTTCTATTTCATTTTCCTTTTTTATAGATAATGTTGTATGGGGATATTTAGTATACTGTTGTAGAGCTTGAGACTTGGTATCACCGGATGATGGGAGTTTTATTCTGTTGAGTTGAAGAGTTCTTTTATGTTAGTTGTTGAGTTATTTGAAAGTTTTTATCATTTTCTCAGTTAAATTCAGCCTGAATGTTAGGCTTACCTACTCTTAGAGGCTAGGTTCCATCACGACATCCTACAGAGAAAAATTTGGTCAGTGACAAGTTGGTATTAGAGTCCTAGGTACATAGGTTTTACATGTCAAAAGTTGGATTAGTAGAATCTCATGGATCGGTACAGAAACTTTTGTATTTATCTTCGAGAGGCTATGGAACTGTTAGGAAACTTCACTTATTTGATCCCTTATCATGCGAATTTCTTGACTTTAGATTTCTAAATCTATGTCTTTCTATTCTCTCATAGATGGTGAGGACATCCACCGCTGGATCCGACGATCAGATATTGTGCCCCCTGATAGAACCGCGAGAGGCCGGGGCTGGGGCCGCGGTCAGGGTCCGGGAGAGGACAAGGAGGGGCATGTAGTGTAACCAGAGCAGCTGCACGAGCTACGACAGAGGAGCCACCGGTAGCTTCAGGTGGGAGGTAGGCACTTGTGGCGCTTGTTGCTACCCCTGCACTTCAAGAGACGCTCGCCCAATTCTTGAGCATATTTGGTAATCTAGCTCAGGCGGGGTTGATTCCACTTGGAACGACAACATCTCAGGCTAGGGTAGGAGCTCAAACTCCAGCGGCCCGTACCCCAGAGCAGTGATTCCATGTTGAGCAGGTCCCATAGGTTATACAAGTGCAGCTGGTTGCCCTAGTTCAGGCCGAGGTTAGGGCATCAACTTCTAAGGAGGAGTAGCTCAGGCTCGAGTGGTACAAAAAATACCATCCTCCTTCTTTCAGTGGCCTAGCTACAGAGGACGCACAAGGCTTTCTGGAAAAGTGCCACTGTATTCTCCATAACATGGGTATAGTGAAGACGAGCGGGGGTTCTTTCACTTCTTTCTAGCTATCGGGACTAGCGTACTAGTCTTGGTGTGATTGGGAGGAGGCTAGCCCAACCGAGGCAGCTTCACTCACATGGGCTCAATTTTTTGAGATTTAATTGAGATTTTGTTCCCCGGAGCCTTTGGGATACAGGGCGCGAGCAGTTTGAGCAGTTATACCAGGGTTCTATGATCATATCAGAGTATGTTCTGAAGTTTAGTGAGTTGTCCAGATATGCACCTTCCTTGGTTTACACAATTAGAGATCGAGTCCGTCGATTTATCAAGAGGCTCAACTATGGTATTAGATTCAGCATGGCTCGATAGTTGGAGACTGATACTCCATACCAGCAGGTGGTAGAAATCACATGGAGATTGGAGGGTTTGCAAGGCCAGGAGACATGACAGGGAGGCCAAGAGTCCTCGAGATTCTGGTGGATATAGTGGTGTCCACCAGAAAGTTATATGTTGTGATATTGATACACATGTGGTGGATTAAGGATTGGGGTCGAAATGCATGTGGTGAGATAAGGTGGTCTTGATATGCGTGTTGGTAGTAGAGGAACTACTTGAAGCCACGCGGTGTGATAAGGTGGGCTAAAACACGGGAAGCTATTTCGAAAAAATGATTGTCAAAACTAAATGCAAGGCTCCCGCGGTGATATAAGGAATGATTATGATTTGTTTTGTGATATGAGACTGTGAGGCAGTACCTCGGTAGTGATGCTTGCTAATACCATTCAATTATATCACTTGTGTTTTGGTTGCTTTGTTTCCTTGGCATATTATTCATTGTTTACTTCCGCGGTGCCTTAATTGCCTTAATTCAGTGTATCTATTCTTGGTATATTTTCTTCATTGTTTCATTTTTGTTGTTTATCATTATCACACTATCATATACCTGTTCTATTTTCTTATTTATTATAGTAGGGTGTTGACCTGACCTCATCACTACTCTACCTAGGTTAGCACTTATTGGGTACCGTTGTAGTCTACTCATTCTACACTTTTGCACATCCTTTTATGCAGATCCAGGTATCCTTACCAGCCTAGGCACCGGTGAGTAGAGTTTAGATATGGAGACTTCCAGGTATACCTGCCGGTGTCCGCGGGCCTCAGAGTCACCCTCTCCCTAGTTCAATTTCATTTTCCCTTTTTATAGATAATGTTGTATAGGGATATTTAGTACACTGTTGTAAAGCTTGGGACTTGGTATCACCGGATGTTGGGAGTTTTGTTCTGTTGAGTTGCAGAGTTCTTTTATGTTAGTTGTTGAGTTATTTGAAAGTTTTTATCATTTTCTCACTTAAATTCTGCCTGAATGTTAGGCTTACCTACTCTTAGAGACTAGGTTCCATCACGACATCCTACAGAGGAAAATTTGGTCAGTGACAAGTTGGTATCAGAGTCCTAGGTACATAGGTTTTACATGTCAAAAGCAGGATTAGTAGAATCTCATGGATCGGTACAGAAACTTTTGTACTTATCTTCGAAAGGCTATGGAACATTTAGGAAACTTCACTTATTTGATCCCTTATCATGCGAATTTGTTGACTTTAGATTTCTAAATCTATGTCTTTCTATTCTCTCACAGATGGTGAGTACATGCACCGGTGGATCCGACGATCAGATACCTGCGCCCCCTGATAGAGCCGTAAGAGGCCGGGGCTGGGGCAGAGGTCTTGGTCCGGTAGAGGACAAGGAGGGGCATGTAGTATAGCCAAAGCAGCTGCACGAGCTACGACAGAGGAGCCACCAGTAGCTCTAGTTGGGAGGTAGGCACTTGCGGCGCTTGTTGCTACCCCTGCACTTCAAGAGACGCTCGCCCAGTTCTTGAGCATATTTGGTAATCTAGCTCAGGCGGGGTTGATTCCACTTGCAGCGGCAACATCTCAGGCTAGGGTAGGAGCGTAAACTCTAGCGGCCCGTACCCCAGAGCAGTGATTCCATGTTGAGCAGGTCCCTTAGGTTATACAAGTGCAGCTGGTTGTCCTAGTTCAGGCCGAGGTTAGGGCATCAACTTCTAAGGAGGAGTAGCTCAGGCTCGAGTGGTACAAAAAATACCATCCTCCTTCTTTCAGTGGCCTAGCTACAGAGGACGCATAAGGCTTTCTGGAAAAGTGCCATTGTATTCTCCATAACATGGGTATAGTGAAGACGAGCGGGGGTTCTTTCACTTCTTTCTAGCTATCGGGACTAGCGTACTAGTCTTGGTGGGATTGGGAGGAGGCTAGCCCAACCGAGGCAGCTTCACTCACATGGGCTCAATTTTTTGAGATTTAATTCAGATTTTGTTCCCCGGAGCCTTTGGGATACATAGCGCGAGCAGTTTGAGCAGTTGTGCCAGGGTTCTATGATCGTATCAGAGTATGTTCTGAAGTTTAGTGAGTTGTCCAGATATGCACCAGCCTTGGTTTACACAATTAGAGATCGAGTCTGTTGATTTATCAAGAGGCTCAACTATGGTATTAGATTCAGCATGGCTCGATAGTTGGACACTGATACTCCATACCAGCAGGTGGTAGAAATCACATGGAGATTGGAGGGTTTGCAAGGCCAAGAGACATGACAGGGAGGCCAAGAGTCCTCGAGATTCTGGTGGATATAGTGGTGTCCAGCAGAAAGTTATATGTTGTGATATTGATACGCATGTGTTGGATTAAGGATTGGGGTCGAAATGCATATGGTGAGATAAGGTGGTCTTGATATGCTTGTTGGTAGTAGAGGAACCACTTGAAGCCACGTGGTGTGATAAGTTGGGCTAAAACACGGGAAGCTATTTCGAAAAAATGATTTTTAAAACTAAATGCAAGGCTCCCGCGGTGATATAAGGAATGATTATGATTTGTTTTGTGATATGCGACTGTGAGGCTTTACCTCGATAGTGATGCTTGCTAATACCATTCAATTATATCACTTGTGTGTTTGTTGCTTTGTTTCCTTGTCATATTATTCATTGTTTACTTTCGTGATGCCTTAATTCAGTGTATCTATTCTTGGTATATTTTCTTCATTGTTTCATTTTTGTTGTTTATCATTATCACACTATCATATACCTGTTCAATTTTCTTATTTATTCATAGTAGGGTGTTGACCTGACCTCATCACTACTCTACCGAGGTTAGCACTTATTGGGTACCGTTGTAGTCTACTCATTCTACACTTTTGCACATCCTTTTATGCAGATCCAGGTAGCCTTACCAGCCTAGGCACCGGTGAGTAGAGTTTAGATATGGAGAGTTCAAGGTATACCTGCCGGCGTCTGCGGGCCTCGGAGTCACCATCTACCTAGTTCTATTTCATTTACCCTTTTTATAGATAATGTTGTATAGGGATATTTAGTATACTGTTGTAGAGCTTGGGACTTGGTATCACCGGATGTTGGGAGTTTTATTCTGTTGAGTTGCAGAGTTCTTTTATGTTAGTTGTTGAGTTATTTGAAAGTTTTTATCATTTTCTCACTTAAATTCTGCCTGAATGTTAGGCTTACCTACTCTTAGAGACTAGGTTCCATCACGACATCCTATAGAGGAAAATTTGGTCAGTGACAAGTTGGTATCACAGTCCTAGGTACATAGGTTTTACCTGTCAAAAGCAAGGATTAGTAGAATCTCATGGATCGGTACAGAAACTTTTGTACTTATCTTCGAAAGGCTATGGAACATTTAGGAAACTTCACTTATTTGATCCCTTATCATGCGAATTTGTTGACTTTAGATTTCTAAATCTATGTCTTTCTATTCTCTCACAGATGATGAGTACATGCACCGGTGGATCCGAAGATCAGATACCTGCGCCCCCTGATAGAGCCGTGAGAGGCCGGGGCTGGGGCCGAGGTCTGGGTCCGGTAGAGGACAAGGAGGGGCATGTAGTATAGCCAAAGCAGCTGCACGAGCTACGACAGAGGAGCCACCGGTAGCTCTAGTTGGGAGGTAGGCACTTGCGGCGCTTGTTGCTACCCCTGCACTTCAAGAGACGCTCGCCCAGTTCTTGAGCATATTTGGTAATCTAGCTCAGGCGGGGTTGATTCCACTTGCAACGGCAACATCTCAGGCTAGGGTAGGAGCGCAAACTCCAGCGGCCCGTACCCTAGAGCAGTGATTCCATGTTGAGCAGGTCCCATAGGTTATACAAGTGCAGCTGGTTTTCCTAGTTCAGGCCGAGGTTAGGGCATCAACTTCTAAGGAGGAGTAGCTCAGGCTCGAGTGGTACAAAAAATACCATCCTCCTTCTTTCAGTGGCCTAGCTACAGAGGACGCACAAGGCTTTCTGGAAAAGTGCCACTGTATTCTCCATAACATGGGTATAGTGAAGACGTGCGGGGGTTCTTTCACTTCTTTCTAGCTATCGGGACTAGCATACTAGTCTTGGCGGGCTTGGGAGGAGGCTAGCCCAACCGAGGCAGCTTCACTCACATGGGCTCAATTTTTAGAGATGTTATTGAGATTTTCTTCCCCGAAACCTTTGGGATACATGGCTTGAGCAGTTTGAGCAGTTGTGCCAGGGTTCTATGATCGTATCAGAGTATGTTATGAAGTTTAGTGAGTTGTCCAGATATGCACCTGCCTTGGTTTACACAATTACAGATCGAGTCCGTCGATTTATCAAGAGGCTCAACTATGGTATTAGATTCAGCATGGCTCGATAGTTGGAGACTGATACTCCATACCAGCAGGTGGTAGAAATCACATGGAGATTGGAGGGTTTGCAAGGCCAGGAGACATGACAGGGAGGCCAAGAGTCCTCGAGATTCTGATGGATATAGTGGTGTCCACCAGAAAGTTATATGTTGTGATATTGATACGCATGTGGTGGATTAAGGATTGGGGTCGAAATGCATATGGTGAGATAAGGTGGTCTTGATATGCTTGTTGGTAGTAGAGGAACTACTTTAAGCCACGCGGTGTGATAAGGTGGGCTAAAACACGGGAAGCTATTTCGAAAAAATGATTTTCAAAACTAAATGCAAGGCTCCCGCGGTGATATAAGGAATGATTGTGATTTGTTTTGTGATATGAGACTGTGAGGCAGTACCTCGGTAGTGATGCTTGCTAATACCATTCAATTATATCACTTGTGTGTTTGTTGCTTTGTTTCCTTGGCATATTATTCATTGTTTACTTTCGTGATGCCTTAATTGCCTTAATTCAGTGTATCTATTCTTGGTATATTTTCTTCATTGTTTCATTTTTGTTGTTTATCATTATCACACTATCATATACCTATTCAATTTTCTTATTTATTATAGTAGGGTGTTGACCTGACCTCATCACTACTCTACCGAGGTTAGGCTTGGCACTTACTGGGTACCGTTGTAGTCTACTCATTCTACACTTTTGCACATCCTTTTATGCAGATCCAGGTATCCTTACCAGCCTAGGCACCGGTGAGTAGAGTTTAGATATGGAGACTTCAAGGTATACCTGCCGGCGTCCGCGGGCCTCAGAGTCACCCTCTACCTAGTTCTATTTCATTTTCCCTTTTGATAGATAATGTTGTATAGGGATATTTAGTA
Source organism: Nicotiana tabacum (assembly GCF_000715075.1). Lineage (NCBI taxonomy): Eukaryota > Viridiplantae > Streptophyta > Magnoliopsida > Solanales > Solanaceae > Nicotiana > Nicotiana tabacum. The sequence goes on along the minus strand of NW_027438350.1, from coordinate 73,417 downwards.
CACTGTTGTAAAGCTTGGGACTTGGTATCACCGGATGTTGGGAGTTTTGTTCTGTTGAGTTGCAGAGTTCTTTTATGTTAGTTGTTGAGTTATTAGAAAGTTTTTAGCATTTTCTCACTTAAATTCTGCCTGAATGTTAGGCTTACCTACTCTTAGGGACTAGGTTCTATCTCGACATCCTACAGAGGAAAATGTGGTCAGTGACAAGTTTGTATCAGAGTCCTAGGTACATAGGTTTTACATGTCAAAAGCAGGATTAGTAGAATCTCATGGATCGGTACAGAAACCTTTGTACTTATCTTCGAAAGGCTATGGAACATTTAGGAAACTTCACTTATTTGATCCCTTATCATGCGAATTTGTTGACTTTAGATTTCTAAATCTATGTCTTTCTATTCTCTCACAGATGGTGAGTATATGCACCGGTGGATCCGACGATCAGATACCTGCGCCCCCTGATAGAGCCATGAGAGGCCGGGGCTGGGGCCGAGGTCTGGGTCCGGTAGAGGACAAGGAGGGGCATGTAGTATAGCCAAAGCAGCTGCACGAGCTATGCCAGAGGAGCCACCGGTAGCTCTAGTTGGGAGGTAGGAACTTGCGGCGCTTGTTGCTACCCCTGCACTTCAAGAGATGCTCGCCCAATTCTTGAGCATATTTGGTAATCTAGCTCAGGCGGGGTTGATTCCACTTGCAACAGCAACATCTCAGGCTAGGGTAAGAGCGCAAACTCCAGCGGCCCGTACCCCAGAGCATTGATTCCATGTTGAGCAGGTCCCTTAGGTTATACAAGTGCAGCTGGTTGTCCTAGTACAGGCCGAGGATAGGGCATCAACTTCTAAGGAGGAGTAGCTCAGGCTCGAGTGGTACAAAAAATACCATCCTCCTTCTTTCAGTGGCCTAGCTACAGAGGACGCATAAGGCTTTCTGGAAAAGTGCCACTGTATTCTCCATAACATGGGTATAGTGAAGACGAGCGGGGTTCTTTCACTTCTTTCTAGCTATCGGGACTAGCATACTAGTCTTGGCGGGCTTGGGAGGAGGCTAGCCCAACCGAGGCAGCTTCACTCACATGGGCTCAATTTTTTGAGATTTAATTGAGATTTTGTTCCCCGGAGCCTTTGGGATACATGGCGCGAGCAGTTTAAGCTATTGTGCCAGGGTTCTATGATTGTATCAGAGTATGTTCTGAAGTTTAGTGAGTTGTCCAGATATGCACCTGCCTTGGTTTACACAATTAGAGATCGAGTCCGTCGATTTATCAAGAGGCTCAACTATGGTATTAGATTCAGCATGGCTCGATAGTTGGAGACTGATACTCCATACCAGCAGGTGGTAGAAATCACAGGGAGATTGGAGGGTTTGCAAGGCCAGAAGACATGACAGGGAGGCCTAGAGTGCTCGAGATTCTGGTGGATATAGTGGTGTCCACCAGAAAGTTATATGTTGTGATATTGATATGCATGTGGTGGATTAAAGATTGGGGTCGAAATGCATATGGTGAGATAAGGTGGTCTTGATATGCTTGTTGGTAGTAGAGGAACTACTTTAAGCCACGCGGTGTGATAAGGTGGGCTAAAACACGGGAAGCTATTTCGAAAAAATGATTTTCAAAACTAAATGCAAGGCTCCCGCGGTGATATAAGGAATGATTATGATTTGTTTTGTGATATGAGACTGTGAGGCAGTACCTCGGTAGTGATGCTTGCTAATACCATTCAATTATATCACTTGTGTGTTTGTTGCTTTGTTTCCTTGTCATATTATTCATTGTTTACTTTCGTGATGCCCTTAATTCAGTGTATCTATTCTTGGTATATTTTCTTCATTGTTTCATTTTTGTTGTTTATCATTATCACACTCTCATATACCTGTTCAATTTTCTTATTTATTCTAGTAGGGTGTTGACCTGACCTCATCACTACTCTACCGAGGTTAGCACTTATTGGGTACCGTTGTAGTCTACTCATTCTACACTTTTGCACATCCTTTTATGCAGATCCAGGTAGCCTTACCAGCCTAGGCACCGGTGAGTAGAGTTTAGATATGGAGACTTCAAGGTATACCTGCCGGCGTCTGCGGGCCTCGGAGTCACCCTCTACCTAGTTCTATTTCATTTTCCCTTTTTATAGATAATGTTGTATGGGGATATTTAGTATACTGTTGTAGAGCTTGGGACATGGTATCACCGGATGTTGGGAGTTTTATTCTGTTGAGTTGCAGAGTTCTTTTATGCTAGTTGTTGAGTTATTTGAAAGTTTTTATCATTTTCTCAGTTAAATTCTGCCTGAATGTTAGGCTTACCTACTCTTAGAGTCTAGGTTCCATCACGACATCCTACAGAGGAAAATTTGGTCAGTGACAAGTTGGTATCAAAGCCCTAGGTACATAGGTTTTACGTGTCAAAAGCAGGAATAGTAGAATCTCATGGATCGGTACAGAAACATTTGTATTTATCTTCGAGAGTCTATGGAACTGTTAGGAAACTTCACTTATTTGATCCCTTATCATGTGAATTTCTTGACTTTAGATTTCTAAATCAATGTCTATCTATTCTCTCATAGATGGTGAGGACATCCACCGCTGGATCCGACGATCAGATATTGTGCCCCCTGATAGAGCCGCGATAGGGCCGGGCCTGGGCCTGCGGTCAGGGTCCGGGAGAGGACAAGGAGGGGCATGTAGTGTAGCTAGAGCAGCCGCATGAGCTACGACAGAGGGGCCACCGGTAGCTTCAGTTAGGAGGTAGGCACTTGTGGCGCTTGTTGCTACCCCTGCATTTCAAGAGACGCTCGCCCAATTCTTGAGCATATTTGGTAATCTAGCTCAGGCGGGGTTGATTCCACTTGCAACAGCAACATCTCAGCCTAGGGTAGGAGGGCAAACTCCAGCGGCCCGTACCCCAGAGCAGTGATTCCATGTTGAGCAGGTCCCATAGGTTATACAAGTGCAGCTGGTTGTCCCAGTTCAGGCCGAGGTTAGGGCATCAACTTCTAAGGAGGAGTAGCTCAGGCTCGAGTGGTACAAAAAATACCATCCTCCTTCTTTCAGTGGCCTAGCTACAGAGGACGCACAAGGCTTTCTGGAAAAGTGCCACTGTATTCTCCATAACATGGGTATAGTGAAGACGAGCGGGGGTTCTTTCACTTCTTTCTAGCTATCGGGACAAGCGTACTAGTCTTGGTGGGATTGGGAGGAGGCTAGCCCAACCGAGGCAGCTTCACTCACATGGGCTCAATTTTTTGAGATTTAATTGAGATTTTGTTCCCCGGAGCCTTTGGGATACATAGCGCGAGCAGTTTGAGCAGTTGTGCCAGGGTTCTATGATCGTATCAGAGTATGTTCTGAAGTTTAGTGAGTTGTCCAGATATGCACCTGCCTTGGTTTACACAATTAGAGATCGAGTCTGTTGATTTATCAAGAGGCTCAACTATGGTATTAGATTCAGCATGGCTCGATAGTTGGAGACTGATACTCCATACCAGCAGGTGGTAGAAATCACATGGAGATTGGAGGGTTTGCAAGGCCAAGAGACATGACAGGGAGGCCAAGAGTCCTCGAGATTCTGGTGGATATAGTAGTGTCCACCAGAAAGTTATATGTTGTGATATTGATACGCATGTGGTGGATTAAGGATTGGGGTCGAAATGCATGTGGTGAGATAAGGTGGTCTTGATATGCTTGTTGGTAGTAGAGGAACTACTTGAAGCCACGTGGTGTGATAAGGTGGGCTAAAACACGGGAAGCTATTTCGAAAAAATGATTTTCAAAACTAAATGCAAGGCTCCCGCGGTGATATAAGGAATGATTATGATTTGTTTTGTGATATGAGACTGTGAGGCTGTACCTCGATAGTGATGCTTGCTAATACCATTCAATTATATCACTTGTGTGTTTGTTGCTTTGTTTCCTTGTCATATTATTCATTGTTTACATTCGTGATGCCTTAATTGCCTTAATTCAGTGTATCTATTCTTGGTATATTTTCTTGATTGTTTCATTTTTGTTGTTTATCATTTTCACACTATCATATACCTGTTCAATTTTATTATTTATTATAGTAGGTTGTTGACCTGACCTCATCACTACTCTACCGAGCTTAGGCTTGGCACTTACTAGGTACCGTTGTAGTCTACTCATTCTACACTTTTGCACATCCTTTTATGCAGATCCAAGTATCCTTACCAGCCTAGGCACCGGTGAGTAGAGTTTAGATATGGAGACTTCAAGGTATACCTGCCGGCGTCCGCGGGCCTCAGAGTCACCCTCTACCTAGTTCTATTTCATTTTCCCTTTTTATAGATGATGTTGTATAGGGATATTTAGTACACTGTTGTAAAGCTTGGGACTTGGTATCACCGGATGTTGGGAGTTTTATTCTGTTGAGTTGCAGAGTTCTTTTATGTTAGTTGTTGAGTTATTTGAAAGTTTTTATCATTTTCTCACTTAAATTCTGCCTGAATGTTAGGCTTACCTACTCTTAGAGACTAAGTTCCATCACGACATCCTACAGAGGAAAATTTGGTCAGTGACAAGTTGGTATCAAAGCCCTAGGTACATAGGTTTTACGTGTCAAAAGCAGGAATAGTAGAATCTCACGGATCAGTACAGAAACTTTTGTATTTATCTTCGAGAGGCTATGGAACTGTTAGGAAACTTCACTTATTTGATCCCTTATCATGCGAATTTCTTGACTTTAGATTTCTAAATCTATGTCTTTCTATTCTCTCATAGATGGTGAGGACATCCACCGCTGGATCCGACGATCAGATATTGTGCCCCCTGATAGAGCTACGAGAGGCTGGGGCTGGGGCCGCGGTCAGGGTCCGGGAGAGGACAAGGAGGGGCATGTAGTGTAACCAGAGCAGCTGCACGAGCTACGACAGAGGAGCCACCGGTAGCTTAAGTTGGGAGGTAGGCACTTGTGGCTCTTGTTGCTACCCCTGCACTTCAAGAGACGCTCGCCCAATTCTTGAGCATATTTAGTAATCTAGCTCAGGCGGGGTTGATTCCACTTGCAACGGCAATATCTCAGGCTAGGGTAGGAGCGAAAACTCCAGCGGCCCGTACCCTAGAGCAGTGATTCCATGTTGAGCAGGTCCCATAGGTTATACAAGTGCAGCTGGTTTTCCTAATTCAGGCCGAGTTTAGGGCATCAACTTCTAAGGAGGAGTAGCTCAGGCTCGAGTGGTACAAAAAATAACATCCTCCTTATTTCAGTGGCCTAGCTACAGAGGACGCATAAGGCTTTCTGGAAAAGTGCCACTGTATTCTCCATAACATGGGTATAGTGAAGACGAGCGGGGGTTCTTTCACTTCTTTCTAGCTATCGGGACTAGCATACTAGTCTTGGCGGGCTTGGGAGGAGGCTAGCCCAACCGAGGCAGCTTCACTCACATGGGCTCAATTTTTAGAGATGTTATTGAGATTTTCTTCCCCGAAACCTTTGGGATACATGGCTTGAGGAGTTTGAGCAGTTGTGCCAGGGTTCTATGATCGTATCAGAGTATGTTCTGAAGTTTAGTGAGTTGTCCAGATATGCACCTGCCTTGATTTACACAATTAGAGATCGAGTCTGTCGATTTATCAAGAGGCTCAACTATGGTATTAGATTCAGCATGGCTCGATAGTTGGAGACTGATACTCCATACCTGCAGGTGGTAGAAATCACATGGAGATTTGAGGGTTTGCAAGGCCAGGAGACATGACAGGGAGGCCAAGAGTCCTCGAGATTCTGGTGGATATAGTGGTGTCCACCAGAATGTTATATGTTGTGATATTGATACGCATGTGGCGGATTAAGGATTGGGGTCGAAATGCATATGGTGAGATAAGGTGGTCTTGATATGCTTGTTGGTAGTAGAGGAACTACTTTAAGCCACGCGGTGTGATAAGGTGGGCTAAAACACGGGAAGCTATTTCGAAAAAATGATTTTCAAAACTAAATGCAAGGCTCCCGCGGTGATATAAGGAATGATTGTGATTTGTTTTGTGATATGAGACTGTGAGGCAGTACCTCGGTAGTGATGCTTGCTAATACCATTCAATTATATCACTTGTGTGTTTGTTGCTTTGTTTCCTTGGCATATTATTCATTGTTTACTTTCGTGATGCCTTAATTGCCTTAATTCAGTGTATCTATTATTGGTATATTTTCTTCATTGTTTCATTTTTGTTGTTTATCATTATCACACTATCATATACCTGTTCAATTTTCTTATTTATTCTAGTAGGGTGTTGACCTGACCTCATCACTACTCTACCGAGGTTAGCACTTATTGGGTACCGTTGTAGTCTACTCATTCTACACTTTTGCACATCCTTTTATGCAGATCCAGGTAGCCTTACCAGCCTAGGCACCGGTGAGTAGAGTTTAGATATGGAGACTTCAAGGTATACCTGCCGGCGTCTAAGGGCCTCGGAGTCACCCTCTACCTAGTTCTATTTCATTTTCCCTTTTTGTAGATAAAGTTGTATGGGGATATTTAGTATACTGTTGTAGATCTTGGGACTTGGTATCACCAGATGTTGGGAGTTTTATTTTGTTGAGTTGTAGAGTTCTTTTATGTTAGTTGTTGAGTTATTTGAAAGTCTTTATCATTTTCTAAGTTAACTTCTGCCTGAATGTTAGGCTTACCTACTCTTAGAGACTAGGTTCCATCACGACATCCTACAGAGGAAAATTTGGTCAGTGACAAGTTGGTATCAAAGCCCTAGGTACATAGGTTTTACGTGTCAAAAGCAGGAATAGTAGAATCTCACGGATCAGTACAGAAACTTTTGTATTTATCTTCGAGAGGCTATGGAACTGTTAGGAAACTTCACTTATTTGATCCCTTATCATGCGAATTTCTTGACTTTAGATTTCTAAATCTATGTCTTTCTATTCTCTCATAGATGGTGAGGACATCCACCGCTGGATCCGACGATCAGATATTGTGCCCCCTGATAGAGCCGCGAGAGGCCGGGGCTGGGGCCGCGGTCAGGGTCCGGGAGAGGACAAGGAGGGGCATGTAGTGTAACCAGAGCAGCTGCACGAGCTACGACAGAGGAGCCACCGGTAGCTTAAGTTGGGAGGTAGGCACTTGTGGCGCTTGTTGCTACCCCTGCACTTCAAGAGACGCTCGCCCAATTCTTGAGCATATTTAGTAATCTAGCTCAGGCGGGGTTGATTCCACTTGCAACGGCAACATCTCAGGCTAGGGTAGGAGCTCGAACTCCAGCGGCCCGTACCCTAGAGAAGTGATTCCATGTTGAGCAGGTCCCATAGGTTCTAAGGAGGAGTAGCTCAGGCTCGAGTGGTACAAAAAATACCATCCTCCTTCTTTCAGTGGCCTAGCTACAGAGGACGCACAAGGCTTTCTGGAAAAGTGCCACTGTATTCTCTATAACATGGGTATAGTGAAGATGAGCAGGGGTTCTTTCACTTCTTTCTAGCTATCGGAACTAGCGTACTAGTCTTGGTGGGATTGGGAGGAGGCTAGCCCAACCGAGGCAGCTTCACTCATATGGGCTCAACTTTTTGAGATTTAATTGAGATTTTGTTCCCCGGAGCCTTTGAGATACATGGCGCGAGCAGTTTGAGCAGTTGTACCAGGGTTCTATGATCGTATCAGAGTATGTTCTGAAGTTTAGTGAGATTTCCAGATATGCACCTGCCTTGGCTTACATTATTAGAGATCGAGTCCGTTGATTTATCAAGAGGCTCAACTATGGTATTAGATTCAGCATGGCTCGATAGTTGGAGACTGATACTCCAAACCAGCAGGTGGTAGAAATCACATGGAGATTGGAGGGTTTGCAAGGCCAGGAGACATGACGGGGAGGCCAAGAGTCCTCGAGATTCTGGTGGATATAGTGGTGTCCACCAGAAAGTTATATGTTGTGATATTGATACATATGTGGTGAATTAAGGATTGGGGTCGAAATGCATGTGGTGAGATAAGGTGGTCTTGATATGCTTGTTGGTAGTAGAGGAACTACTTGAAGCCATGTGGTGTGATAAGGTGGGCTAAAACAAGGGAAGCTATTTCGAAAAAATGATTTTCAAAACTAAATGCAAGGCTCCCGCGGTGATATAAGGAATGATTATGATTTGTTTTGTGATATGAGACTGTGAGGCAGTACCTCGGTAGTGATGCTTGCTAATACCATTCAATTATATCACTTGTGTTTTGGTTGCTTTGTTTCCTTGGCATATTATTCATTGTTTACTTTCGTGATGCCTTAATTGCCTTAATTCAGTGTATATATTCTTGGTATATTTTCTTCATTGTTTCATTTTTGTTGTTTATCATTATCACACTATCATATACCTGTTCAATTTTCTTATTTATTATAGAAGTGTGTTGACCTGACCTCATCACTACTCTACCGAGGTTAGGCTTGGCACTTACTGGGTACCGTTGTAGTCTACTCATTCTACACTTTTGCACATCCTTTTATGCAGATCCAGGTATCCTTACCAGCCTGGCACCGGTGAGTAGAGTTCAGATATGTTGTAAAGCTTGGGACTTGGTATCACCGGATTTTGGGAGTTTTGTTCTGTTGAGTTGCAGAGTTCTTTTATGTTAGTTGTTGAGTTATTTGAAAGTTTTTATCATTTTCTCACTTAAATTCTGCCTGAATGTTAGGCTTACCTACTCTTAGAGACTAGGTTCCATCACGACATCCTACAGAGGAAAATTTGGTTAGTGACAAGTTGGTATCAGTCCTTACCAGCCTAGGCACAGGTGAGTATAGTTTAGATATGGAGACTTCAAGGTATACCTGCCGGCGTCCGTGGGCCTCAGAGTCACCTTCTACCTAGTTCTATTTCATTTTCCCTTTTTATAGATAATGTTGTATAGGGATATTTAGTACACTGTTGTAAAGCTTGGGACTTGGTATCACCGGATTTTGGGAGTTTTGTTCTGTTGAGTTGCAGAGTTCTTTTATGTTAGTTGTTGAGTTATTTGAAAGTTTTTATCATTTTCTCACTTAAATTCTGCCTGAATGTTAGGCTTACCTACTCTTAGAGACTAGGTTCCATCACGACATCCTACAGAGGAAAATTTGGTCAGTGACAAGTTGGTATCAAAGTCCTAAGTACATAGGTTTTACATGTCAAAAGCAGGATTAGTAGAATCTCATGGATCGGTACAGAAACTTTTGTACTTATCTTCAAAAGGCTATGGAACATTTAGGAAACTTCACTTATTTGATCCCTTATCATGCGAATTTGTTGACTTTAGATTTCTAAATCTATGTCTTTCTATTCTCTCACAGATGGTGTGTACATGCACCGGTGGATCCGACGATCAGATACCTGCGCCCCCTGAATAGAGCCGTGAGAGGCCGGGGCTGGGGCCGAGGTCTGGGTCCGGTAGAGGACAAGGAGGGGCATGTAGTATAGCCAAAGCAGCTGCACGAGCAACGCCAGAGGAGCCACCGGTAGCTCTAGTTGGGAGGTAGGCACTTGCGGCGCTTGTTGCTACCCCTGCACTTCAAGAGATGCTCGCCCAGTTGTTGAGCATATTTGGTAATCTAGCTCAGGCGGGGTTGATTCCACTTGCAACGGCAACATCTCAGGCTAGGGTAGGAGCGCAAACTCCAACGGCCCGTACCCTAGAGCAGTGATTCCATGTTGAGCAGGTCCCATAGGTTATACAATTATAGCTGGTTGTCCCAGTTCAGGCCGAGGTTAGGGCATCAACTTCTAAGGAGGAGTAGCTCAGGCTCGAGTGGTACAAAAAATACCATCCTCCTTCTTTCAGTGGCCTAGCTACAGAGGACGCACAAGGCTCTCTGGGTGTTGACCTGACCTTATCACTACACTACCGAGGTTAGGCTTGGCACTTACTGGGTACCGTTGTAGTCTACTCATTCTACACTTTTGCACATCCTTTTATGCAGATACAGGTATCCTTACCAGCATAGGCACCGGTGAGTAGAGTTTAGATATGGAGACTTCAAGGTATACCTGCCGGCGTCTGCGGGCCTCAGAGTCACCCTCTACCTAGTTCTATTTCATTTTCCCTTTTTATAGATAATGTTGTATAGGGATATTTAGTACACTGTTGTAAAGCTTGGGACTTGGTATCACCGGATTTTGGGAGTTTTGTTCTGTTGAGTTGCAGAGTTCTTTTATGTTAGTTGTTGAGTTATTTGAAAGTTTTTATCATTTTCTCACTTAAATTCTGCCTGAATGTTAGGCTTACCTACTCTTAGAGACTAGGTTCCATCACGACATCCTACAGAGGAAAATTTGGTCAGTGACAAGTTGGTATCAAAGTCCTAAGTACATAGGTTTTACATGTCAAAAGCAGGATTAGTAGAATCTCATGGATCGGTACAGAAACTTTTGTACTTATCTTCGAAAGGCTATGGAACATTTAGGAAACTTCACTTATTTGATCCCTTATCATGCGAATTTGTTGACTTTAGATTTCTAAATCTATGTCTTTCTATTCTCTCACAGATGGTGTGTACATGCACCGGTGGATCCGACGATCAGATACCTGCGCCCCCTGATAGAGCCGTGAGAGGCCGGGGCTGGGGCCGAGGTCTGGGTCCGGTAGAGGACAAGGAGGGGCATGTAGTATAGCCAAAGCAGCTGCACGAGCAACGCCAGAGGAGCCACCGGTAGCTCTAGTTGGGAGGTAGGCACTTGCGGCGCTTGTTGCTACCCCTGCACTTCAAGAGATGCTCGCCCAGTTGTTGAGCATATTTGGTAATCTAGCTCAGGCGGGGTTGATTCCACTTGCAACGGCAACATCTCAGGCTAGGGTAGGAGCGCAAACTCCAACGGCCCGTACCCTAGAGCAGTGATTCCATGTTGAGCAGGTCCCATAGGTTATACAATTATAGCTGGTTGTCCCAGTTCAGGCCGAGGTTAGGGCATCAACTTCTAAGGAGGAGTAGCTCAGGCTCGAGTGGTACAAAAAATACCATCCTCCTTCTTTCAGTGGCCTAGCTACAGAGGACGCACAAGGCTCTCTGAAAAAGTGCCACTGTATTCTCCATAACATGGGTATAGTGAAGACGAGCGGGGGTTCTTTAACTTCTTTCTAACTATCGGGACTAGCGTACTAGTCTTGGTGGGATTGGGAGGAAGCTAGCCCAACCGAGGCAGCTTCACTCACATGGGCTCAAGTTTAGTGAGTTGTCTAGATATGCACCTGCCTTGGTTTACACAATTAGAGATCGAGTCCGTCGATTTATCAAGAGGCTCAACTATGGTATTAGATTCAGCATGGCTCGATAGTTGGAGACTGATACTCCATACCAGCAGGTGGTAGAAATCACATGGAGATTGGAGGGTTTGCAAGGCTAGGAGACATGACAGGGAGGCCAAGAGTCCTCGAGATTCTAGTGGATATAGTGGTGTCCACCAGAAAGTTATATGTTGTGATATTGATACGCATGTGGTGGATTAAGGATTGGGGTCGAAATGCATGTGGTGAGATAAGGTGGTCTTGATATGCTTGTTGGTAGTAGAGGAACTACTTGAAGCCACGTGGTGTGATAAGGTGGGCTAAAACACGGGAAGCTATTTCGAAAAAATGATTTTCAAAACTAAATGCAAGGCTCCCGCGGTGATATAAGGAATGATTATGATTTTTTTTGTGATATGAGACTGTGAGGCAGTACCTCGGTAGTGATGCTTGCTAATACCATTCAATTATATCACTTGTGTTTTGGTTGCTTTGTTTCCTTGGCATATTATTCATTGTTTACTTTCGTGATGCCTTAATTGCCTTAATTCAGTGTATCTATTCTTGGTATATTTTCTTCATTGTTTCATTTTTGTTGTTTATCATTATCACACTATCATATACCTGTTCAATTTTCTTATTTATTATAGTAGGGTGTTGACCTGACCTCATCACTACTCTACAGAGGTTAGGCTTGGCACTTACTGGATACCGTTGTAGTCTACTCATTCTGCACTTTTGCACATCCTTTTATGCAGATCCAGGTATCCTTACCAGCCTAGGCATAGGTGAGTATAGTTTAGATATGGAGACTTCAAGGTATACCTGCCGGCGTCCGCGGGCCTCAGAGTCACCTTCTACCTAGTTCTATTTCATTTTCCCTTTTTATAGATAATGTTGTATAGGGATATTTAGTACACTGTTGTAAAGCTTGGGACTTGGTATCACCGTATGTTGGGAGTTTTGTTCTGTTGAGTTGCAGAGTTCTTTTATGTTAGTTGTTGAGTTATTTGAAAGTTTTTATCATTTTCTCACTTAAATTCTGCCTGAATGTTATGCTTACCTACTCTTAGAGAATAGGTTCCATCACGACATCCTATAGAAAAAAATTTGGTCAGTGACAAGTTGGTATCAGAGTCCTAGGTATATAGGTTTTACATGTCAAAAGCAGGATTAGTAGAATCTCATGGATCGGTATAGAAACTTTTGTACTTATCTTCGAAAGGCTATGGAACATTCAGGAAACATCACTTATTTGATCCCTTATCATGCGAATTTGTTGACTTTAGATTTCTAAATCTATGTCTTTCTATTCTCTCACAGATGGTGAGTACATGCACCGGTGGATCCGACGATCAGATACCTGCGCCCCCTGATAGAGCCGTGAGAGGCCGGGGCTGGGGCCGAGGTCTGGGTCCGGTAGAGGACAAGGAGGGGCATGTAGTATAGCCAAAGCAGCTGCACGAGCTACGACAGAGGAGCCACCGGTAGCTCTAGTTGGGAGGTAGGCACTTGCGGCGCTTGTTGCTACCCCTGCACTTCAAGAGACGCTCGTCCAGTTCTTGAGCATATTTGGTAATCTAGCTCAGGCGGGGTTGATTCCACTTGCAGCGGCAACATCTCAGGCTAGGGTAGGAGCGCAAACTCCAGCGGCCCGTACCCCAGAGCAGTGATTCCATGTTCAGCAGGTCCCATAGGTTATACAAGTGCAGCTGGTTGTCCTAGTTCAGGCCGAGGTTAGGGCATCAACTTCTAAGGAGGAGTAGCTCAGGCTCGAGTGGTACAAAAAATACCATCCTCCTTCTTTCAGTGGCCTAGCTACAGAGGACGCATAAGGCTTTCTGGAAAAGTGCCACTGTATTCTCCATAACATGGGTATAGTGAAGACGAGCGGGGGTTCTTTCACTTCTTTCTAGCTATCGGGACTAGCATACTAGTCTTGGCGGGCTTGGGAGGAGGCTAGCCCAACCAAGGCAGCTTCACTCACATGGGCTCAATTTTTAGAGATGTTATTGAGATTTTGTTCCCCGAAGCCTTTGGGATACATGGCTTGAGCAGTTTGAGCAGTTGTGCCAGGGTTCTATGATCGTATCAGAGTACGTTCTGAAGTTTAGTGAGTTGTCCAGATATGCACCTGCCTTGGTTTACACAATTAGAGATCGAGTCCGTCAATTTATCAAGAGGCTCAACTATGGTATTAGATTCAACATGGCTCGATAGTTGGAGACTGATACTCCATACCAGCAGGTGGTAGAAATCACATAGAGATTGGAGGGTTTGCAAGGCTAGGAGACATGACAGGGAGGCCAAGAGTCCTCGAGATTCTAGTGGATATAGTGGTGTCCACCAGAAAGTTATATGTTGTGATATTGATGCGCATGTGGTGGATTAAGGATTGGGGTCGTAATGCATATGGTGAGATAAGGTGGTCTTGATATGCTTTTTTGTAGTAGAGGAACAACTTGAAGCCACGCGGTATGATAAGGTGGGCTAAAACATGGGAAGCTATTTCGAAAAAATGATTTTCAAAACTAAATGCAAGGCTCCCGCGGTGATATAAGGAATGATTATGATTTGTTTTGTGATATGAGACTGTGAGGCAGTACCTTGGTAGTTATGCTTGCTAATACCATTCAATTATATCACTTGTGTGTTTGTTGTTTTGTTTCCTTGTCATATTATTCATTGTTTACTTTCGTGATGCCTTAATTGCCTTAATTCAGTGTATATATTCTTGGTATATTTTCTTCATTGTTTCATTTTTTTTGTTTATCATTATCACACTATCATATACCTGTTCAATTTTCTTATTTATTCTAGTAGGGTGTTGACCTGACCTCATCACTACTCTACCGAGGTTAGCACTTACTGGGTACCGTTGTAGTCTACTCATTCTACACTTTTGCACATCCTTTTATGCAGATCCAGGTAGCCTTACCAACCTAGGCACCGGTGAGTAGAGTTTAGATATGGAGACTTCAAGGTATACCTGCCGGCGTCCGCGGGCCTTAGAGTCACCCTCTACCTAGTTCTATTTCATTTTCCCTTTTTATAGATAATGTTGTATAGGGATATTTAGTACACTGTTGTAAAGCTTGGGACTTGGTATCACCGGATGTTGGGAGTTTTGTTCTGTTGAGTTGCAGAGTTCTTTTATGTTAGTTGTTGAGTTGTTTGAAAGTTTTTATCATTTTCTCACTTAAATTCTGCCTGAATGTTAGGCTTACCTACTCTTAGAGACTAGGTTCCATTACGACATCCTACAGAGGAAAATTTGGTCAGTGATAAGTTGGTATCAGAGTCCTAGGTACATAGGTTTTACATGTCAAAAGCAGGATTAGTAGAATCTCATGGATCGGTACAGAAACTTTTGTACTTATCTTCGAAAGGCTATGGAACATTTAGGAAACTTCACTTATTTGATCCCTTATCATGCGAATTTGTTGACTTTAGATTTCTAAATCTATGTCTTTCTGTTCTCTCACAGATGGTGAGTACATGCACTGGTGGATCCGACGATCAGATACCTGCGTCCCCTGATAGAGCCGTGAGAGGCCGGGGCTAGGGCCAAGGTCTGGGTCCGGTAGAGGACAAGGAGGGGCATGTAGTATAGCCAAAGCAGCTGCACGAGCTACGACAGAGGAGCCACTGGTACCTCTAGTTGGGAGGTAGGCACTTGCGGCGCTTGTTGCTACCCCTGCACTTCAAGAGACGCTCGCCCAGTTCTTGAGCATATTTGGTAATCTAGCTCAGGCGGAGTTGATTCCACTTGCAATGGCAACATCTCAGGCTAGGGTAGGAGCGCAAACTCCAGCGGCCCGTACCCCAGAGCAGTGATTCCATGTTGAGCAGGTCTCATAGGTTATACAAGTGCAGCTGGTTGTCCTAGTTCAGGCTGAGGTTAGGGCATCAACTTCTAAGGAGGAGTAGCTCAGGCTCGAGTGGTACAAAAATACCATCCTCCTTCTTTCAGTGGCCTAGCTACAGAGGACGCATAAGGCTTTCTGGAAAAGTGCCACTGTATTCTCCATAACATGGGTATAGTGAAGACGAGCAGGGGTTCTTTCACTTATTTCTAGCTATCGGGACTAGCATACTAGCCATGGCAGGCTTGGGAGGAGGCTAGCCCAACCGAGGCAGCTTCACTCATATGGGCTCAATTTTTAGAGATGTTATTGAGATTTTGTTCCCCGAAGACTTTGGGATACATGGCTTGAGCAGTTTGAGCAGTTGTGCCAGGGTTCTATAATCGTATCAGAGTATGTTTTGAAGTTTAGTGAGTTGTCCAGATATGCACCTGCCTTGGTTTACACAATTAGAGATCGAGTCAGTCGATTTATCAAGCGGCTCAACTATGGTATTAGATTCAGCATGGCTCGATAGTTGGAGACTGATACTCCATACCAGCAGGTGGTAGAAATCACATGGAGATTGGAGGGTTTGCAAGGCTAGGAGACATGACAGGGAGGCCAAGAGTCCTCGAGATTCTGGTGGATATAGTGGTGTCCACCAGAAAGTTATATGTTGTGATATTGATACGCATGTGGTGGATTAAGGATTGGGGTCGAAATGCATATGGTGAGATAAGGTGGTCCTGATATGCTTGTTGGTAGTAGAGGAACTACTTTAAGCCACGCGGTGTGATAAGGTGGGCTAAAACACGGAAAGCTATTTCGAAATAATGATTTTCAAAACTAAATGCAAGGCTCTCGCGGTGATATAAGGAATGATTATGATTTGTTTTGTGATATGAGACTGTGAGGCAGTACCTCGGTAGTTATGCTTGCTAATACCATTCAATTATATCACTTGTGTGTTTGTTGCTTTGTTTCCTTGTCATATTATTCATTGTTTACTTTCGTGATGCCTTAATTGCCTTAATTCAGTGTATCTATTCTTGGTATATTTTCTTCATTGTTTCATTTTTGTTGTTTATCATTATCACACTATCATATACCTGTTCAATTTTCTTATTTATTCTAGTAGGGTGTTGACCTGACCTCATCACTACTCTACCGAGGTTAGCACTTACTGGGTACCGTTGTAGTCTACTCATTCTACACTTTTGCACATCTTTTTATGCATATCCAGGTAGCCTTACCAGCCTAGGCACCGGTGAGTAGGGTTTAGATATGGAGACTTCAAGGTATACCTGCCGGCATCCACGGGCCTTAGAGTCACCCTCTACCTAGTTCTATTTCATTTTCCCTTTTTATAGATAATGTTGTATAGGGATATTTAGTACACTGTTGTAAAGCTTGGGACTTGGTATCACCGGATGTTGGGAGTTTTGTTCTGTTGAGTTGCAGAGTTCTTTTATGTTAGTTGTTGAGTTATTTGAAAGTTTTTATCATTTTCTCACTTAAATTCTGCCTGAATATTAGGCTTACCTACTCTTAGAGACTAGGTTCCATCACGACATCCTACAGAGGAAAATTTGGTCAGTGATAAGTTGGTATTAGAGTCCTAGGTACATAGGTTTTACATGTCAAAAGTAGGATTAGTAGAATCTCATGGATCGGTACAGAAACTTTTGTACTTATCTTCGAAAGGCTATGGAACATTTAGGAAACTTCACTTATTTGATCCCTTATCATGCGAATTTGTTGACTTTAGATTTCTAAATCTATGTCTTTCTATTCTCTCACAGATGGTGAGTACATGCACCGGTGGATCCGACGATCAGATACCTGCGTCCCCTGATAGAGCCGAGAGAGGCCGGGGCTGGGGCCGAGGTCTGGGTCCGGTAGAGGACAAGGAGGGGCATGTAGTATAGCCAAAGCAGCTGCACGAGCTACGACAGAGGAGCCACTGGTAGCTCTAGTTGGGAGGTAGGCACTTGCGGCGCTTGTTGCTACCCCTGCACTTCAAGAGACGCTCGCCCAGTTCTTGAGCATATTTGGTAATCTAGCTCAGGCGGAGTTGATTCCACTTGCAATGGCAACATCTCAGGCTAGGGTAGGAGCGCAAACTCCAGCGGCCCGTACCCCAGAGCAGTGATTCCATGTTGAGCAGGTCTCATAGGTTATACAAGTGCAGCTGGTTGTCCTAGTTCAGGCCGAGGTTAGGGCATCAACTTCTAAGGAGGAGTAGCTCAGGCTCGAGTGGTACAAAAATACCATCCTCCTTCTTTCAGTGGCCTAGCTACAGAGGACGCATAAGGCTTTCTGGAAAAGTGCCACTGTATTCTCCATAACATGGGTATAGTGAAGACGAGCGGGGGTTCTTTCACTTATTTCTAGCTATCGGGACTAGCATACTAGTCTTGGCAGGCTTGGGAGGAGGCTAGCCCAACCGAGGCAGCATCACTCATATGGGCTCAATTTTTAGAGATGTTATTGAGATTTTGTTCCCCGAAGCCTTTGGGATACATGGCTTGAGCAGTTTGAGCAGTTGTGCCAGGGTTCTATGATCGTATCAGAGTATGTTCTGAAGTTTAGTGAGTTGTCCAGATATGCACCTGCCTTGGTTTACACAATTAGAGATCGAGTCTGTCGATTTATCAAGAGGCTCAACTATGGTATTAGATTCAGCATGGCTCGATAGTTGGAGACTGATACTCCATACCAGCAAGTGGTAGAAATCACATGGAGATTGGAGGGTTTGCAAGGCCAGGAGACATGACAGGGAGGCCAAGAGTCCTCGAGATTCTGGTGGATATAGTGGTGTCCACCAGAAAGTTATTGTTACACCCTATATTTTCGTACATAAAAATGCATCGTAAGCAAACTAATGTAGGACCAAAAATGAGATAATATTTAAAAGTATATAAATTAATTTAATCATGTTACCTCTGAGGTTACAAATATTGAACATCATGAACAACAAGTACAAAGAGGGTTGGACGGTTCAGAAGATAAAGCAATTGAAGAAAATAATGTTTCGTCGAAAGTCAACAAGTTGGGAATGTTATAACATATACCTTTGGGGTGAGACTAGGGTGCTTAACATGATAAGGAGATTATGTTATGATTTATATTAGTCGTATGACATCCGTGTGTTATGTTTTGAAGTCAAGAGAGTTGTGGAACAAAAGTCGATGAAAGTCATCACAAGTTACATTCATAAGTTTTACTGAAACTTTGGGTCAAATATAACTGCGATTTTCTCCTAATATACTTAGAGTTATGGGGTGTTCCACCTATCAAATTAAAGATATATGAGTCTATTTTCCAACTCATTAAACCGTTTGTCAATACGACATTGGAGTAGAAAGATATGGGCATTTGTGCGATACTGCGCAAGCTGCTAGGTGACAAGTAGGTGTGTCACCTACTTGCTTAAATGAGAGCCCAAAAAAATGGACCATTTCGGGTCGTCCAAAGAGGCCTTTTAAGGGCCTATTTTCTTCATATATTAGACTTAAAATAGAGCATAATAACCAGACATAAGCTTTGCAAAGAATCCTCCCAAAAATTTCCCACAAACCCTAATTGATTTTCTCTCCCTTTCAAGTTCCAATTGGAGGTAAAACCTAGAGTTTGAAGAACCAAGCTAAGAGCTGAGTTATCCAACAAATAAGGTGAGTTTACTTCTCTCTTTCATCCAATTTTTCTTCTGTAAATTCATGGTAAGTCGTTCTATACTTGTAAGAACTCACGGGACGGTGATCGGAAGCCGTGAGTTCGAGTTATTCACTTGTAGCGGACTGTTTTGTGGACTGTTTTGTGTTGCTGTTGGGCTGCGTGTTTTACTACTATTTTGTGGAGTTTTGGAGGAGGAAGGGGGTTTATAAACACCATATAAATGTAGGGTGGTTGGCTGGTCGTTCGTCATAACATTTTCGGGTCGTTTGACACTACTACGGTGGTCGTTTTGTGTACGAAAAGATTGGGGTGTGTTGGACTGTTTTGTAGTATTTGATGGTGTATATAGGGCTGGAAAATGATGTATATATGTTGTTATTGTTCTGTTCTTGTATTGTTGGTGTTATCTTGAATTTGGAGGAAGTAAGGATTATAGGGGAGATGCTGCCCGTTTTAATACAAAATAGGTTTGTCGTTCGTTGTGCGATAGTTGTACCTTTCGTAACTTAACGATAGTATTATTATCATTCTTGTAGATTAAGGTGCGAAGAGGTGAGTTCAACTTGGTGATTGGAAATATTGTGATAAGGTATGTTAAGGCTAAGCCTTCCTTCATTTTGGCATGAACTCGTAGCTACATGTGTTAGTAATGAGACAAAAAGAGAAGTTCATATTCATGAATTTATTCACACTATTCTAGTCTCATAAGTTACAATATTATTCCTTATCGAGACTCTATATTCAATTTTAGTATTGTCTTCTTCCAGTCAAGAGAGCAGCAAGCCTATATATACAGTATTACAGTATTTTCATTACCATCGAGCTATAATCGATGGGCAGGCCCCTATTGGGCAACCTCTGATCAGATGGAAAGTTATATACCGAGCCTACTGTGGCCGAGCGCCTATGAGCGAGCCCAGCATGGTCGAGATACATAGCCTAGTATGGCCGAGCGCCTATGAGCGAGCCTACTATGGCAGAGCAGTTATATATACCGAGCCTTATAAGGCCGTATAATTATTTTACTTACTATATTGAAGGAGTTGAGTCAGTATCAGCAGGTAAGTATATCTCCAGATCATCTTTGACTCCCAGTTACTTCCAGTTATTATATTATCAGTTCAGTTTCGATTTTTAGTTATGTTATTGCCTTACATACTTGGTACATTATTTCGTACTAATGTCCCTTTTCTGGGGACGCTGCATTTCATGCATGCAGGTTCAGATAGACAGGCGAGTAGATCTCCTCAGTAGGTGTTTCCTGAGTTCAGCCTGATCGGTAAGCTCCACGTCTTTCGGAGTTGCCAGGTCTAGAGTGTTGTGTACATCTTATGTATATCTGTATATATGTTATGGGTAGGTCGGGGGCCTGTTCCGATCATAGTACATCTATCAGTAGAGGCTTGTAGACATATCCTGTTGGTTAGTACAGTATGTTGGGTTTGTAGGCCTGGTATGTATAATTTGGTGGTTTGTCAGCTGTAGTAGCTATGACGGCCTTTTCGGCCTAGCTTTATATTGATGTTTAGTTAGCGCTAGTTTCCATTCAGTTTTATATTTTGCTTCGCAAATTGTCTTGCAAGGCGGCCCCATGCCCAAAGTATGACATTATGTGTTCAGAGTCCCTTAGTCGCAATTTGGTACGCCAGGTTAGGTGAGGCACCAGGTGCTTGTATCGCTCCTAGGTTCGGGGCGTGACAAACTTGGTATCAGAGCAGTTCTGTCCTAGGGAGTCTACAAGCCGTGTCTAGTAGGGTCTTATTTATAGATGTGTTGTGCACCACATTATATATGCAGGGCACTACAAGGCATTTAGGAGTTGGTTACCCTTCTTTGAAATCTAAATCGTGCTACAGAACTGAGTTATAGAAAATTTGAATTAAACTTATGTGTTGGTGTTTGCATGCACAGATGCCGGTGACTAGGAAGACTACGGCTAGCCAGAGGAGAGATACAACAGTAGGTGAGGGGACCAGCAGGGTACCCCCAGTAGATGGGGCCCAGTCTGAGGCTCAAGGTGAGACCCCTACTCAGCCATTACCGGCTCCTCCACCAACTACGGAGATTCCTAGGGAAACCGCACATCCAGTTCCCCCTCCACTTCCATCAGATCAGGACTTGAGGAGTGCGGTGCATTTGTTGACACAGTTGGTAGCTACCCAGCAACAGGCTAGGGCATCAGCTAGTGCAGGAACTTCTGAGGGGTCTGGGAGTTCAAGGGTCCGAGAGTTTATTGCTTTGAGTCCCCCAGAGTTCACGGGGACAGATCAGAGGGAGGACCCACAGGATTTCATAGATCAGCTTCACAGGATCTTTCATGTTATGCATGCCACGGAGAAAGAGGCAGTTGAGCTAGCAGCTTTTCGACTCCGAGATATAGCCATCCTTTGGTATGAGGGATGGGAGAGGTTCAGGGGATGTGATGCACCTCCAGCTATTTGGGAGAATTTTTCAGATGCCTTCCTTGACCAGTACTTACCACGGGAGATCCGACAGGCTCGAGTCGATCAGTTTCTAGCCCTCAAGCAGGGTAATATGAGTGTTCGAGAGTATAGTCTCTGTTTTGACTCATTGGCCAGATATGCACCATCCATAGTTGCTACTATGCGGGACAGGATTCACAGGTTTATAGCAGGGTTAGCCCTAGAGTTAACCGAGGCATGTGCCACCGCTGCATTGCAGGATAGTATGGATATCTCCCGGATTCAGGCATTCGCCTAGAATATAGAAAGGGGTAGGCGTCGGCAGCAGGGTGCAAAAAGGGCTGAGCAAGGGCAACGTAAGAGGATGAGATTTCCCAGGTCTCAGGAGCAATATCAGGGTAGTTATAGGACCCAGTACTTCGGACGGCCACCTAGGCCTCCGCCACCTCAGTTACAGGGTTACAGGTATGACCGCTATACTCAGTCAGGACCAGGTGAGAGCTCATGGGCGTCGGGTTTGCAGCGATAACAAGGATCTGCGCAGACATGGTCATTTCCTCCATGGTGTGACATCTGTGGTAGAGGACACTTGGGCCAATGCCGAGCAGGTTCTGATGCTTGTTATACATGTGGGCGTCTAGGGCATATGATGCGAGATTGCCCAAATAGAGATTCGGGGGGAATGGCACAACCAGCGAGTTCAGCAACAGGATCATCTATGTCCATGCATCCTTCAGGGCGTGAGTCTCAGTCTTCGGCTGGTAGAGGTCGGGGCAGAGGTAGAGGTTCCAGTTCAAGTGGTAATCAGAACCGTATCTATGCTTTAGCAGGTCGACACGACCAAGAGTCTTCACCAGACGTTGTGACAGGTATATTAACCATTTGCTCTCACGATGCTTATGCTTTGATAGACCCAGGATCTACTTTATCGTATATTACCCCATTTGTCGCGAGGAAGTTTGGTATAGTGCCTGAAATACTAAGTGATCCTTTTGCGGTATCTACACTGGTCGGAGAATCAATTATTGCTAGACGGGTTTACCGAGGTTGTACGGTGACAATTTGTAGTCGTCAGACCTCAGCTGACCTAGTTGAGCTAGAGATGATGGATTTTGATGCTATCATGGACATGGACTGGTTGGCAGCTTGCTATGCCACAGTTGATTGCCGAGCAAAGGCAGCCAGATTTCATTTTTTGGGTGAGCCAGTCCTTGAATGGGTAGGTAATACACCAACACCCAGAGGTAGGTTTATTTCCTATCTGAAGGCGAGGAAAATGATCGCAAAAGGGTGCATTTATCATATTGTGCGAGTGAGAGATGCAGATGCTGAGATACCTATACTTCAGTCTATTCCCGTAGTCAAAGAGTATGCAGATGTGTTTCCAGATGAGCTTCCAGGTATTCCTCCAGAGCGAGAGATTAATTTTAGCATCGATTTGCTTCCAGGAACTCAACCAATATCCGTCCCTCCGTATAGAATGGCACCTGGCGAATTGAAGGAGTTGAAGGAGCAGTTAAAAGATTTGTTGGAGAAAGGTTACATCAGGCCCAGTACCTCACCTTGGGGTGCACCAGTACTATTTGTGCGGAAGAAAGACGGCTCGCTGAGGATGTGTATCGATTATAGGCAGCTGAACAAGGTAACTATTAAGAATAAGTATCCGCTTCCAAGGATCGATGACTTGTTTGATCAGTTGCAGGGGGCTAGATGCTTTTCAAAGATAGATTTGAGGTCGGGGTACCACCAAGTCAGAGTTCGGGAAAAAGATATTCTGAAGACAGCCTTCAGGACCCGATATGGCAACTTCGAGTTCCTTGTCATGTCCTTCGGGTTGACTAATGCACCCGCTGTATTTATGGACTTGATGAATAGCCTATTCCGACCATTTTTAGATCTGTTCGTGATAGTATTTATTGATGATATTCTGGTTTATTCCCGTTCAGAGGATGAGCATGCGGACCACCTGCGAGCGGTACTCCAAACCCTCCGTGATCGTAAGTTGTATGCTAAGTTTTCTAAATGTGAGTTCTGGTTGAAGTCTGTAGCATTCTTGGGGCATATTGTATCAGATGATGGGATAAAGATGGACACTCAGAAGATTGAGGCCGTGAAATCTTGGCCTAGACCTACCACTCCGACAGAGGTTCGTAGCTTTCTAGGCTTAGCAGGATACTATCGGAGGTTCGTAGAGGGTTTTTCGTCCCTTTCGGCACCATTGACGAAGTTGACACAGAAAGAAACTAAGTTTCAATGGACAGAGGCTTGTGAGTGGAGTTTCCAAGAGCTTAAGAACAGGTTGACCTCAGCTCCAGTTCTAACACTTCCAGAGGGTCTAGAGGGTTATGCCGTGTATTGTGATGCATCAGGTGTCGGGTTAGGATGTGTCCTGATGCAACATGGGAAGGTAATTGCGTATGCTTCAAGGCAGTTGAGGAAGCACGAGAGGAATTATCCGACCCACATCCTCGAGTTAGCTGCGGTTGTCCATGCACTTAAGATATGGCGGCATTATTTATATGGTGTTCATGTTGATGTATTTACTGATCATAAAAGCCTAAAATATATCTTCAAGCAGAAAGAGTTGAATTTGCGACAGAGGCGATGGCTTGAGTTATTGAAAGATTACGATCTTAACATTCTCTACAATCCAGGGAAAGCTAATGTTGTAGCAGATGCCTTAAGTCGCCGATCTATGGGTAGCTTAGCTCATGTAGAGCCCAAGAAAAGACAATTAGCTAGAGAGATTCATCAATTGTCTTTGTTGGGGGTTCGGTTAGTAGATTCTGAGGATGGTGGAGTATTACTCCAAAACACTACAAAATCATCCCTCATAGCGGAAGTCAAGGAAAGGCAGTACGAGGACCCAGAGTTGGTCGAGTTGAGGGCGAGTTCCGCAGCAGAAGAAGCCATTGTTAGAGCTCAAGGGAGATGGGGTTCTCAGATACAGGGGTCGTTTGTGTGTTCCAGATGTAGCAGGGCTACGAGACAGGATTATGTCAGAGGCACATTATTCATGGTATTCTATCCATCCTGGATCGACGAAGATGTATCATGACATTAAGGATGTGTACTGGTGGAATGATATGAAGAAGAACATTGCTGAGTTTGTCGCCCAATGTACTAGTTGCCAGCAAGTGAAGATAGAGCACCAGAAGCCTGGAGGGCTAATGCAGACTATAGAGATCCCGACATGGAAATGGGAGGCGATAAACATGGACTTTATCACGGGTTTACCTCGTTCTAATCGTAAGTTCGATTCCATATGGGTGATAGTCGATAGGCTCACGAAATCAGCTCACTTCCTACCGGTCAGATCTACATATACAGCAGAAAATTATGCAAAGTTATATATTAAGGAGATAGTGCGGCTACACGGAGTACCAGTTTCTATTATATCTGACCGTGGGGCTCAGTTTACAGCAAATTTTTGGAGGTCATTTCAGAGAGGTCTAGGGACTCAGGTGAATCTCAACACAGCTTTTCATCCACAGACTGATGGACAAGCCGAGCGCACAATTCAGACGCTCGAGGATATGTTACGAGTATGTGTGTTGGATTTTAAAAGAAGTTGGGATGAACATCTACCTCTTGTCGAGTTTGCATATAATAACAGTTACCACTCCAGTATTCAGATGGCTCCGTACGAGGCTTTGTATGGGCGTAAGTGCAGATCTCCTATAGGGTGGTTTGATGTTAGGGAATCTGGGTTATATGGGCCAGACCTGGTTCAACAGGCCATAGAGAAAGTAAAGCTTATTCGGGAGCGACTGTTGACAGCTCAGAGTCGTCAGAAGTCATATTCTGACGTGCGGCGATGAGACTTAGAGTTCAGGATTAATGACTGGGTATTCTTAAAGGTATCACCTATGAATGGCGTGATGAGGTTTGGCAAGAAAGGCAAGCTTAGCCCACAGTATATTGGGCCTTATAGAATCATTCGGAGAGTGGGCCAAGTAGCTTATGAGTTAGATTTGCCCTCAGAATTGGAGTCTGTCCATCCGGTTTTTCACGTATCTATGCTACGGAAGTGCATTGGCAATCCTACCCGAGTGGTGCCCACGGATGATGTACAGATTACAGAGGACTTGTCATACGAGGAAATTCCAGTTGCCATTCTAGACCGACAAATCCGCAATCTACGAAATAAGGAGGTAGCTTCCGTAAAGGTTTTATGGAGGAGCAAGAATGTAGAAGAGATGACGTGGGAATCGGAGGAAGAAATGAAGTATAAATACCCCCACATATTTCAAACTGAAGATATGGCTCGAGATGGGATGCTACAACACAGCTCTATTCAGGCTAGCAGGTCAGCAGGTAAGCTTTTATTTTTCACTTTTAGTATTTATGATTTACGGTTGGTGAGGCAAAGTGTTGCTATTTATAAACATTGGCCATGTGTGGCATGCATAGTATGTTTTCTAGCTACGTACAGGTTGGTTTTAACCTAGTGTACGAAGGATACTCTGGCAAAAGTTTCCAAAGTCTCTAAGAGTAAACATTCGAGGACGAATGTTTCCAAGGGGGGAATGATGTTACACCCTATATTTTTGTACATAAAAATGCATCGTAAGCAAACTAATGTAGGACCAAAAATGAGATAATATTTAAAAGTATATAAATTAATTTAATCTTGTTACCTCTGAGGTTACAAATATTGAAGATCATGAACAACAAGTACAAAGAGGGTTGGACGGTTCAGAAGATAAAGCAATTGAAGAAAATAATGTTTCGTCGAAAGTCGACAAGTTGGGAATATTATAACATATACCTAGGGGGTGAGACTAGGGTGCTTAACATGATAAGGAGATTATGTTATGATTTATATTAGTCATATGACATCCGTGTGTTATGTTTTGAAGTCAAGAGAGTTGTGGAACAAAAGTCGATGAAAGTCATCACAAGTTACATTCATAAGTTTTACTGAAACTTTGGGTCAAATGTAACTACAATTTTCTCCTAATATACTTAGAGTTATGGGGTGTTCCACCTATCAAATTAAAGATCTATGAGTCTATTTTCCAATGCATTAAACCGTTTGTCAATACGACATTGGAGTAGAATGATATGGGCATTTGTGCGATACTGCACAAGCTGCTAGGTGACAAGTAGGTGTGTCACCTACTTGCTTAAATGAGAGCCCAAAAAAATGGGCCATTTCGGGTCGTCCAAAGAGGCCTTTTAAGGGCATATTTTCTTCATATATTAGACTTAAAATAGAGCATAATAACCAGACATAAGCTCTGCAAAGAATCCTCCCAAAAATTTCCCACAAACCCTAATTGATTTTCTCTCCCTTTCAAGTTCCAATTGGAGGTAAAACCTAGAGTTTGAAGAACCAAGCTAAGGGCTGAGTTATCCAACAAATAAGGTGAGTTTACTTCTCTCTTTCATCCAATTTTTCTTCTGTAAATTCATGGTAAGTCGTTCTATACTTGTAAGAACTCACGGGACGGTGATCGGAAGCCGTGAGTTCGAGTTATTCACTTGTAGCGGACTGTTTTGTGGACTGTTTTGTGTTGCTGTTGGGCTGCGTGTTTTACTACTATTTTGTGGAGTTTTGGAGGGGGAAGGGGGTTTATAAACACCTTATAAATTTAGGGTGGTTGGCTGGTCGTTCGTCATAACATTTTCGGGTCGTTTGACACTACTACGGTGGTCGTTTTGTTTACGAAAAGATTGGGGTGTGTTGGACTGTTTTGTAGTATTTGATGGTGTATATAGGGCTGGAAAATGATGTATATATGTTGTTATTGTTCTGTTCTTGTATTGTTGGTGTTATCTTGAATTTGGAGGAAGTAAGGATTATAGGGGAGATGCTGCCCGTTTTAATACAAAATAGGTTTGTCGTTCGTTGTGCGATAGTTGTACCTTTCGTAACTTAACGATAGTATTATTATCATTCTTGTAGATTAAGGTGCGAAGAGGTGAGTTCAACTTGGTGATTGGAAAGATTGTGATAAGGTATGTTAAGGCTAAGCCTTCCTTCATTTTGGCATGAACTCGTAGCTACATGTGTTAGTAATGAGACAAAAAGAGAAGTTCATATTCATGAATTTATTCACACTATTCTAGTCTCATAAGTTACAATATTATTCCTTATCGAGACTCTATATTCAATTTTAGTATTGTCTTCTTCCAGTCAAGAGAGCAGCAAGCCTATATATACAGTATTACAGTATTTTCATTACCATCGAGCTATAATCAATGGGCAGGCCCCTATTAGGCAACCTCTGATCAGATGGAAAGTTATATACCGAGCCTACTGTGGCCGAGCGCCTATGAGCGAGCCCAGCATGGTCGAGATACATAGCCTAGTATGGCCGAGCGCCTATGAGCGAGCCTACTATGGCAGAGCAGTTATATATACCGAGCCTTATAAGGCCGTACAATTATTTTACTTACTATATTGAAGGAGTTGAGTCAGTATCAGCAGGTAAGTATATCTCCAGATCATCTTTGACTCCCAGTTACTTCCAGTTATTATATTATCAGTTCAGTTTCGATTTTCAGTTATGTTATTACCTTACATACTCGGTACATTATTTCGTACTGACGTCCCTTTTCTGGGGACGCTCCATTTCATGCATGCAGGTTCAGATAGACAGGCGAGTAGATCTCCTCAGTAGGTGTTTCCCAAGTTCAGCCTGATCGGTAAGCTCCACGTCTTTCGGAGTTGCCAGGTCTAGAGTGTTGTGTACATCTTATGTATATCTGTATATATGTTATGGGTAGGTCGGGGACCTGTTCCGATCATAGTACATCTATCAGTAGAGGCTTGTAGACATATCCTGTTGGTTAGTACAGTATGTTGGGTTTGTAGGCCTGGTATGTATAATTTGGTGGTTTGTCAGTTGTAGTAGCTATGACGGCCTTTTCGGCCTAGCTTTATATTGATGTTTAGTTAGCGCTAGTTTCCATTCAGTTTTATATTTTGCTTCGCAAATTGTCTTGCAAGGTGGCCCCATGGCCAAAGTATGACATTATGTGTTCAGAGTCCCTTTGTCACAATTTGGTACGCTAGGTTAGGTGAGGCACCAGGTGCTTGTATCGCTCCTAGGTTCGAGGCGTGACAGTTATATGTTGTGATATTGATACGCATGTGGTGGATTAAGGATTGGGGTCGAAATACATATGGTGAGATAAGGTGGTCTTGATATGCTTGTTGGTAGTAGAGGAACTACTTTAAGCCACGCGGTGTGATAAGGTGGCTAAAACACGGGAAGCTATTTCGAAAAAATTATTTTCAAAACTAAATGCAAGGCTCCCGCGGTGATATAAGGAATGATTATGATTTGTTTTGTGATATGAGACTGTGAGGCAGTACCTCAGTAGTGATGCTTGCTAATACCATTCAATTATATCACTTGTGTGTTTGTTGGTTTGTTTCCTTGTCATATTATTCATTGTTTACTTTCGTGATGCCTTAATTGCCTTAATTCAGTGTATCTATTCTTGGTATATTTTCTTCATTGTTTCATTTTTGTTGTTTATCATTATCACACTATCATATACCTGTTCAATTTTCTTATTTATTCTAGTAGGGTGTTGACCTGACCTCATCACTACTCTACCGAGGTTAGCACTTATTGGGTACTGTTGTAGTCTACTCATTCTACACTTTTGCACATCCTTTGATGCAGATCCAGGTAGCCTTACCAGCCTAGGCACCGGTGAGTAGCGTTTAGATATGGAGACTTCAAGGTATACCTGCCGGCGTCTGCGGGCCTCGGAGTCACCCTCTACCTAGTTCTATTTCATTTTCCCTTTTTATAGATAATGTTGTATGGGGATATTTAGTATACTGTAGTAGAGCTTGGGACTTGGTATCACCGGATGTTGGGAGTTTTATTCTATTGAGTTGCAGAGTTCTTTTATGTTAGTTGTTGAGTTATTTGAAAGTTTTTATCATTTTCTCAGTTAAATTCTGCCTGAATGTTAGGCTTACCTACTCTTAGAGACTAGGTTCCATCACGACATCCTACAGAGGAAAATTTGGTCAGTGACAAGTTGGTATCAAAGCCCTAGGTACATAGGTTTTACGTATCAAAAGCAGGAATAGTAGAATCTCACGGATCGGTACAGAAACTTTTGTATTTATCTTCGAGAGTCTATGGAACTATTAGGAAACTTCACTTATTTGATCCATTATCATGCGAATTTCTTGATTTTAGATTTCTAAATCTATGTCTTTCTATTCTCTCATAGATGGTAAGGACATCCACCGCTGGATCCGATGATCAGATATTGTGCCCCCTGATAGAGCCGCGAGAGGCCGGGGCTGGGGCCGAGGTCTGGGTCCGGTAGAGGACAAGGAGGGGAATGTAGTGTAGCCAGAGCAGCTGCACGAGCTACGACAGAGGAGCCACCGGTAGCTTCAGTTGGGAGGTAGGCACTTGCAGCGCTTGTTGCTACCCCTGCACTTCAAGAGACGCTCGCCCAATTCTTGAGCATATTTGGTAATCTAGCTCAGGCGGGGTTGATTCCACTTGCAACGGCAACATCTCAGGCTAGGGTAGGAGCGCAAAC
The DNA here is from genome assembly GCF_000715075.1 of Nicotiana tabacum. Classification (NCBI taxonomy): domain Eukaryota; kingdom Viridiplantae; phylum Streptophyta; class Magnoliopsida; order Solanales; family Solanaceae; genus Nicotiana; species Nicotiana tabacum. Next base: position 43,747 of record NW_027438350.1, on the reverse strand, counting down.
TCCATCGGCCCGTACCCCAGAGCAGTGATTCCATGTTGAGCAGGTCCCATAGGTTATACAAGTGCAGATGGTTGTCCTAGTTCAGGCCGAGGTTAGGGCATCAACTTCTAAGGAGGAGTAGCTCAGGCTCGAGTGGTACAAAAAATACCATCCTCCTTCTTTCAGTGTCCTAGCTACAGAGGACGCATAAGGCTTTCTGGAAAAGTGCCACTGTATTCTCCATAACATGGGTATGGTGAAGACGAGCGGGGGTTCTTTCACTTCTTTCTAGCTATCGGGACTAGCATACTAGTCTTGGCGGGCTTGGGAGGAGGCTAGCCCAACCGAGGCAGCTTCACTCACATGGGCTCAATCTTTAGAGATGTTATTGAGATTTTGTTCCCCGAAGCCTTTGGGATACATGGCTTGAGCAGTTGTGCCAGGGTTCTATGATCGTATCAGAGTATGTTCTGAAGTTTAGTGAGTTGTCCAGATATGCACCTGCCTTGGTTTACATAATTAGAGATCGAGTCCGTCGATTTATCAAGAGGCTCAACTATGGTATTAGATTCAGCATGGCTCTATAGTTGGAGACTGATACTCCATACCAGCAGGTGGTAGAAATAACATGGAGATTGGAGGGTTTGCAAGGCTAGGAGACATGACAGGGAGGCCAAGAGTCCTCGAGATTCTGGTGGATATAGTGGTGTCCACCAGAAAGTTATATGTTGTGATATTGATACGCATGTGGTGGATTAAGGATTGGGGTCGAAATGCATATGGTGAGATAAGGTGGTCTTGATATGCTTGTTGGTAGTAGAGGAACTACTTTAAGCCACGCGGTGTGATAAGGTGGGCTAAAACACGGGAAGCTATTTCGAAAAAATGATTTTCAAAACTAAATGCAAGGCTCCCGCGGTGTTATAAGGAATGATTATGATTTGTTTTGTGATATGAGACTGTGAGGCAGTACCTCGGTAGTGATGCTTGCTAATACCATTCAATTATATCACTTGTGTGTTTGTTGCTTTTTTTCCTTGTCATATTATTCATTGTTTACTTTTGTGATGCCTTAATTGCCTTAATTCAGTGTATCTATTCTTGGTATATTTTCTTCATTGTTTCATTTTTGTTGTTTATCATTATCACACTATCATATACCTGTTCAATTTTCTTATTTATTCTAGTAGGGTGTTGACCTGACCTCATCACTACTCTACCGAGGTTAGCACTTATTGGGTACTGTTGTAGTCTACTCATTCTACAATTTTGCACATCCTTTTATGCAGATCCAGGTAGCCTTACCAGCCTAGGCACCGGTGAGTAGAGTTTAGATATGGAGACTTCAAGGTATACCTGCCGGCGTCTGCGGGCCTCGGAGTCACCCTCTACCTAGTTCTATTTCATTTTCCCTTTTTATAGATAATGTTGTATGGGGATATTTAGTATACTGTTGTAGAGCTTGGGACTTGGTATCACCGGATGTTGGGAGTTTTATTCTGTTGAGTTGCAGAGTTCTTTTATGTTAGTTGTTGAGTTATTTGAAAGTTTTTATCATTTTCTCAGTTAAATTCTGCCTGAATGTTAGGCTTACCTACTCTTAGAGACTAGGTTCCATCACGACATCCTATAGAGGAAAATTTGGTCAGTGACAAGTTGGTATCAAAGCCTTAGGTACATAGGTTTTACGTGTCAAAAGCAGGAATAGTAGAATCTCACGGATCGGTACAGAAACTTTTGTATTTATCTTCGAGAGGCTATGGAACTGTTAGGAAACTTCACTTATTTGATCCCTTATCATGCGAATTTCTTGACTTTAGATTTCTAAATCTATGTCTTTCTATTCTCTTATAGATGGTGAGGACATCCACCGCTGGATCCGACGATCAGATATTGTGCCCCCTGATAGAGCCGCGAGAGGCCGGGGCTGGGGCCGCGGTCAGGGTCCGGGAGAGGACAAGGAGGGGCATGTAGTGTAGCCAGAGCAGCTGCACGAGCTACGACAGAGGAGCCACCGGTAGCTTCAGTTGGGAAGTAGGCATGTGTGGCGCTTGTTGCTACCCCTGCACTTCAAGAGACGCTTGCCCAATTCTTGAGCATATTTGGTAATATAGCTCAGGCAGGGTTGATTCCACTTGCAACGGCATAATCGCAGGCTCGGGTAGGAGCGCGAACTCCAGCGGCCCGTACCCCAGAGCAGTGATTCCATGTTGAGCAGGTCCCATAGGTTATACAAGTGCAGCTAGTTGTCCCAGTTCAGGCCGAGGTTAGGGCATCAACTTCTAAGGAGGAGTAGCTCAGGCTCGAGTGGTACAAAAAATACCATCCTCCTTCTTTCAGTGGCCTAGCTACAGAGGACGCACAAGGCTTTCTGGAAAAGTGCCACTGTATTCTCTATAACATGGGTATAGTGAAGACGAGCGGGGGTTCTTTCACTTCCATCTAGCTATCGGAACTAGCGTACTAGTCTTGGTGGGATTGGGAGGAGGCTAGCCCAAACGAGGCAGCTTCACTCACATGGGCTCAAGTTTTTGAGATTTAATTGAGATTTTGTTCCCCGGAGCCTTTGGGATACATGGCGCGAGCAGTTTGAGCAGTTGTGCCAGGGTTCTATGATCGTATCAGAGTATGTTCTGAAGTTTAGTGAGTTGTCCAGATATGCACCTGCCTTGGTTTACACAATTAGAGATCGAGTCCGTCGATTTATCAAGAGGCTCAACTATGGTATTAGATTCAGCATGGCTCGATAGTTGGAGACTGATACTCCATACCAGCAGGTGGTAGAAATCACATGGAGATTGGAGGGTTTGCAAGGCCAGGAGACATGACAGGGAGGCCAAGAGTCCTCGAGATTCTGGTGGATATAGTGGTGTCCACCAGAAAGTTATATGTTGTGATATTGATACGCATGTGGTGGATTAAGGATTGGGGTCGAAATGCATGTGGTGAGATAAGGTGGTCTTGATATGCTTGTTGGTAGTAGAGGAACTACTTGAAGCCACGTGGTGTGATAAGGTGGGCTAAAACGCGGGAAGCTATTTCGAAAAAATGATTTTCAAAACTAAATGCAAGGCTCCCGCGGTGATATAAGGAATGATTATGATTTGTTTTGTGATATGAGACTGTGAGGCAGTACCTCGGTAGTGATGCTTGCTAATACCATTCAATTATATCACTTGTGTTTTGGTTGCTTTGTTTCCTTGGCATATTATTCATTGTTTACTTTCGTGATGCCTTAATTGCCTTAATTCAGTGTATCTATTCTTGGTATATTTTCTTCATTGTTTCATTTTTGTTGTTTATCATTATCACACTATCATATACCTGTTCAATTTTCTTATTTATTCTAGTAGGGTGTTGACCTGACCTCATCACTACTCTACCGAGGTTAGCACTTATTGGGTACCGTTGTAGTCTACTCATTCTACACTTTTGCACATCCTTTTATGCAGATCCAGGTATCCTTACCAGCCTAGGCACCGGTGAGTAGAGTTTAGATATGGAGACTTCAAGGTATACCTGCCGGCGTCTGCGGGCCTCGGAGTCACCCTCTACCTAGTTCTATTTCATTTTCCCTTTTTATAGATAATGTTGTATAGGGATATTTAGTACACTGTTGTAAAGCTTGGGACTTGGTATCACCGGATGTTGGGAGTTTTGTTCTGTTGAGTTGCAGAGTTCTTTTATGTTAGTTGTTGAGTTATTTGAAAGTTTTTATCATTTTCTCACTTAAATTCTGCCTGAATGTTAGGCTTACCTACTCTTAGAGACTAGGTTCCATAACGACATCCTACAGAGGAAAATTTGGTCAGTGACAAGTTGGTATCAGAGTCCTAGGTACATAGGTTTTACATGTCAAAAGCAGGATTAGTAGAATCTCATGGATCGGTACAGAAACTTTTGTACTTATCTTCGAAAGGCTATGGAACATTTAGGAAACTTCACTTATTTGATCCCTTATCATGCGAATTTGTTGACTTTAGATTTCTAAATCTATGTCTTTCTATTCTCTCACAGATGGTGAGTACATGCACCGGTGGATCCGACGATCAGATACCTGCGCCCCTTGATAGAGCCGTGAGAGGCCGGGGCTGGGGCCGAGGTCTGGGTCCGGTAGAGGACAAGGAGGGGCATGTAGTATAGCCAAAGCAGCTGCACGAGCTACGACAGAGGAGCCACCGGTAGCTCTAGTTGGGAGGAAGGCACTTGCGGCGCTTGTTGCTACCCCTGCACTTCAAGAGACGCTCTCCCAGTTCTTGAGCATATTTGGTAATCTAGCTCAGGCGGGGTTGATTCCACTTGCAACGGCAACATCTCAGGCTAGGGTAGGAGCGCAAACTCCAGAGGCCCGTACCCCAGAGCAGTGATTCCATGTTGAGCAGGTCCCATAGGTTATACAAGTGCAGCTGGTTGTCCTAGTTCAGGCCGAGGTTAGGGCATCAACTTCTAAGGAGGAGTAGCTCAGGCTCGAGTGGTACAAAAAATACCATCCTCCTTCTTTCAGTGGCCTAGATACAGAGGACGTATAAGGCTTTCTAGAAAAGTGCCACTGTATTCTCCATAACATGGGTATAGTGAAGACGAGCAGGGGTTCTTTCACTTCTTTCTAGCTATCGGGACTAGCATACTAGTCTTGGCGGGCTTGGGAGGAGGCTAGCCCAACCGAGGCAGCTTCACTCACATGGGCTCAATTTTTAGAGATGTTATTGAGATTTTGTTCCCCGAAGCCTTTGGGATACATGGCTTGAGCAGTTTGAGCAGTTGTGCCAGGGTTCTATGATCGTATCAGATTATGTTATGAAGTTTAGTGAGTTGTCCAGATATGCACCTGCCTTGGTTTACACAATTAGAGATCGAGTCCGTCGATTTATCAAGAGGCTCAACTATGGTATAAGATTCAGCATGGCTCGTTAGTTGGAGACTGATACTCCATACCAACAGGTGGTAGAAATCACATGGAGATTGGAGGGTTTGCAAGGCCAGGAGACATGACAGGGAGGCCAAGAGTCCTCGAGATTCTGGTGGATATAGTGGTGTCCACCAGAAAGTTATATGTTGTGATATTGATACGCATGTGGTGGATTAAGGATTGGGGTCGAAATGCATATGGTGAGATAAGGTGGTCTTGATATGCTTGTTGGTAGTAGAGGAACTACTTGAAGCCACGCGGTGTGATAAGGTGGGCTAAAACACGGGAAGCTATTTCGAAAAAATGATTTTCAAAACTAAATGCAAGGCTCCCGCGGTGATATAAGGAATGATTATGATTTGTTTTGTGATATGAGACTGTGAGGCAGTACCTCGGTAGTGATGCTTGCTAATACCATTCAATTATATCACTTGTGTGTTTGTTGCTTTGTTTCCTTGTCATATTATTCATTGTTTACTTTCGTGATGCCTTAATTGCCTTAATTCAGTGTATCTATTCTTGGTATATTTTCTTCATTGTTTCATTTTTGTTGTTTATCATTATCACACTATCATATACCTGTTCAATTTTCTTATTTATTCTAGTAGGGTGTTGACCTGACCTCATCACTACTCTACCGAGGTTAGCACTTATTGGGTACCGTTGTAGTCTACTCATTCTACACTTTTGCACATCCTTTTATGCAGATCCAGGTATCCTTACCAGCCTAGGCACCGGTGAGTAGAGTTTAGATATGGAGACTTCAAGGTATACCTGCCGGCGTCCGCGGGCCTCAGAGTCACCCTCTACCTAGTTCTATTTCATTTTCCCTTTTTATAGATAATGTTGTATAGGGATATTTAGTACACTGTTGTAAGGCTTGGGACTTGGTATCACCGGATGTTGGGAGTTTTGTTCTGTTGAGTTGCAGAGTTCTTTTATGTTAGTTGTTGAGTTATTTGAAAGTTTTTATCATTTTCTCACTTAAATTCTGCCTGAATGTTAGGCTTACCTACTCTTAGAGACTAGGTTCCATCACGACATCCTACAGAGGAAAATTTGGTCAGTGACAAGTTGGTATCAGAGTCCTAGGTACATAGGTTTTACATGTCAAAAGCAGGATTAGTAGAATCTCATGGATCGGTACAGAAACTTTTGTACTTATCTTCGAAAGGCTATGGAACATTTAGGAAACTTCACTTATTTGATCCCTTATCATGCGAATTTGTTGACTTTAGATTTCTAAATCTATGTATTTCTATTCTCTCACAGATGGTGAGTACATGCACCGGTGGATCCGACGATCAGATACCTGCGCCCCTTGATAGAGCCGTGAGAGGCCGGGGATGGGGCCGAGGTCTGGGTCCGGTAGAGGACAAGGAGCGGCATGTAGTATAGCCAAAGCAGCTGCACGAGCTATGACAGAGGAGCCACCGATAGCTCTAGTTGGGAGGAAGGCACTTGCGGCGCTTGTTGCTACCCCTGCACTTCAAAAGACGCTCGCCCAGTTCTTGAGCATATTTGGTAATCTAGCTCAGGCGGGGTTGATTCCACTTGCAACGGCAACATCTCAGGCTAGGGTAGGAGCACAAACTCCAGAGGCCCGTACCCCAGAGCAGTGATTCCATGTTGAGCAGGTCCCATAGGTTATACAAGTGCAGCTGGTTGTCCCAGTTCAGGCCGAGGTTAGGGCATCAACTTCTAAGGAGGAGTAGCTCAGGCTCGAGTGGTACAAAAATACCATCCTCCTTCTTTCAGTGGCCTAGCTACAGAGGACGCACAAGGCTTTCTGGAAAAGTGCCACTGTATTCTCCATAACATGGGTATAGTGAAGACGAGCGGGGGTTCTTTCACTTCTTTCTAGCTATCGGGACTAGCATACTAGTCTTGGCGGGCTTGGGAGGAGGCTAGCCCAACCGAGGCAGCTTCACTCACATGGGCTCAATTTTTAGAGATGTTATTGAGATTTTGTTCCCCGAAGCCTTTGGGATACATGGCTTGAGCAGTTTGAGCAGTTGTGCCAGGGTTCTATCATCGTATCAGAGTATGTTATGAAGTTTAGTGAGTTGTCCAGATATGCACCTGCCTTGGTTTACAGAATTAGAGATCGAGTCCGTCGATTTATCAAGAGGCTCAACTATGGTATTAGATTCAGCATGGCTCGTTAGTTGGAGACTGATACTCCATACCAGCAGGTGGTAGAAATCACATGGAGATTGGAGGGTTTGCAAGGCCAGGAGACATGACAGGGAGGCCAAGAGTCCTCGAGATTCTGGTGGATATAGTGGTGTCCACCAGAAAGTTATATGTTGTGATATTTATACGCATGTGGTGGATTAAGGATTGGGGTCGAAATGCATATGGTGTGATAAGGTGGTCTTGATATGCTTGTTGGTAGTAGAGGAACTACTTGAAGCCACGCGGTGTGATAAGGTGGGCTAAAACACGGGAAGCTATTTCGAAAAAATGATTTTCAAAACTAAATGCAAGGCTCCCGCGGTGATATAAGGAATGATTATGATTTGTTTTGTGATATGAGACTGTGAGGCAGTACCTCGGTAGTGATGCTTGCTAATACCATTCAATTATATAACTTGTGTGTTTGTTGCTTTGTTTCCTTGTCATATTATTCATTGTTTACTTTCGTGATGCCTTAATTGCCTTAATTCAGTGTATCTATTCTTGGTATATTTTCTTCATTGTTTCATTTTTGTTGTTTATCATTATCACACTATCATATACCTGTTCAATTTTCTTATTTATTCTAGTAGGGTGTTGACCTGACCTCATCACTACTCTACCGAGGTTAGCACTTATTGGGTACCGTTGTAGTCTACTCATTCTACACTTTTGCACATCCTTTTATGCAGATCCAGGTATCCTTACCAGCCCAGGCACCGGTGAGTAGAGTTTAGATATGGAGACTTCAAGGTATACCTGCCGGCGTCCGCGGGCCTCAGAGTCACCCTCTACCTAGTTCTATTTCATTTTCCCTTTTTATAGATAATGTTGTATAGGGATATTTAGTACACTGTTGTAAGGCTTGGGACTTGGTATCACCGGATGTTTGGAGTTTTGTTCTGTTGAGTTGCAGAGTTCTTTTATGTTAGTTGTTGAGTTATTTGAAAGTTTTTATCATTTTCTCACTTAAATTCTGCCTGAATGTTAGGCTTACCTACTCTTAGAGACTAGGTTCCATCACGACATCCTACAGAGGAAAATTTGGTCAGTGACAAGTTGGTATCAGAGTCCTAGGTACATAGGTTTTACATGTCAAAAGCAGGATTAGTAGAATCTCGTGGATCGGTACAGAAACTTTTGTACTTATCTTCGAAAGGCTATGGAACATTTAGGAAACTTCACTTATTTGATCCCTTATCATGCGAATTTGTTGACTTTAAATTTCTAAATCTATGTATTTCTATTCTCTCACATATGGTGAGTACATGCACCGGTGGATCCGACGATCAGATACCTGCGCCCCTTGATAGAGCCGTGAGAGGCCGGGGCTGGGGCCGAGGTCTGGGTCCGGTAGAGGACAAGGAGGGGCATGTAGTATAGCCAAAGCAGCTGCACGAGCTACGACAGAGGAGCCACCGGTAGCTTCAGTTGGGAGGTAGGCACTTGCGGCGCTTGTTGCTACCCCTGCACTTCAAGAGACGCTCGCCCAATTCTTGAGCATATTTGGTAATCTAGCTCAGGCGGGGTTGATTCCACTTGCAACGGCAACATCTCAGGCTAGGGTAGGAGCGCAAACTCCAGCGACCCGTACCCCAGAGCAGTGATTCCATGTTGAGCAGGTCCCATAGGTTATACAAGTGCAGCTGGTTGTCCCAGTTCAGGCCGAGGTTAGGGCATCAACTTCTAAGGAGGAGTAGCTCAGGCTCGAGTGGTACAAAAAATACCATCCTCCTTCTTTCAGTGGCCTAGCTACAGAGGACGCACAAGGCTTTCTGGAAAAGTGCCACTGTATTCTCCATAACATGGGTATAGTGAAGACGAGCGGGGGTTCTTTCACTTCTTTCTAGCTATCGGGACTAGCATACTAGTCTTGGCGGGCTTGGGAGGAGGCTAGCCCAACCGAGGCAGCTTCACTCACATGGGCTCAATTTTTAGAGATGTTATTGAGATTTTGTTCCCCGAAGCCTTTGGGATACATGGCTTGAGCAGTTTGAGCAGTTGTGCCAGGGTTCTATGATCGTATCAGAGTATGTTCTGAAGTTTAGTGAGTTGTCCAGATATGCACCTGCCTTGGTTTACACAATTAGAGATCGAGTCCGTCGATTTATCAAGAGGCTCAACTATGGTATTAGATTCAGCATGGCTCGATAGTTGGAGACTGATACTCCATACCAGCAGGTGGTAGAAATCACATGGAGATTGGAGGGTTTGCAAGGCCAGGAGACATGACAGGGAGGCCAAGAGTCCTCGAGATTCTGGTGGATATAGTGGTGTCCACCAGAAAGTTATATGTTGTGATATTGATACGCATGTGGTGGATTAAGGATTGGGGTCGAAATGCATGTGGTGAGATAAGGTGGTCTTGATATGCTTGTTGGTAGTAGAGGAACTACTTGAAGCCACGCGGTGTGATAAGGTGGGCTAAAACACGGGAAGCTATTTCGAAAAAATGATTTTCAAAACTAAATGCAAGGCTCCCGCGGTGATATAAGGAATGATTATGATTTGTTTTGTGATATGAGACTGTGAGGCAGTACCTCGGTAGTGATGCTTGCTAATACCATTCAATTATATCACTTGTGTTTTGGTTGCTTTGTTTCCTTGGCATATTATTCATTGTTTACTTTCGTGATGCCTTAATTGCCTTAATTCAGTGTATCTATTCTTGGTATATTTTCTTCATTGTTTCATTTTTGTTGTTTATCATTATCACACTATCATATACCTGTTCAATTTTCTTATTTATTCTAGTAGGGTGTTGACCTGACCTCATCACTACTCTACCGAGGTTAGCACTTATTGGGTACCGTTGTAGTCTACTCATTCTACACTTTTGCACATCCTTTTATGCAGATCCAGGTATCCTTACCAGCCTAGGCACCGGTGAGTAGAGTTTAGATATGGAGACTTCAAGGTATACCTGCCGGCGTCCGCGGGCCTCAGAGTCACCCTCTACCTAGTTCTATTTCATTTTCCCTTTTTATAGATAATGTTGTATAGGGATATTTAGTACACTGTTGTAAAGCTTGGGACTTGGTATCACCGGATGTTGGGAGTTTTGTTCTGTTGAGTTGCAGAGTTCTTTTATGTTAGTTGTTGAGTTATTTGAAAGTTTTTATCATTTTCTCACTTAAATTCTGCCTGAATGTTAGGCTTACCTACTCTTAGAGACTAGGTTCCATCACGACATCCTACAGAGGAAAATTTGGTCAGTGACAAGTTGGTATCAGAGTCCTAGGTACATAGGTTTTACATGTCAAAAGCAGGATTAGTAGAATCTCATGGATCGGTACAGAAACTTTTGTACTTATCTTCGAAAGGCTATGGAACATTTAGGAAACTTCACTTATTTGATCCCTTATCATGCGAATTTGTTGACTTTAGATTTCTAAATCTATGTCTTTCTATTCTCTCACAGATGGTGAGTACATGCACCGGTGGATCCGACGATCAGATACCTGCGCCCCTTGATAGAGCCGTGAGAGGCCGGGGCTGGGGCCGCGGTCAGGGTCCGGGAGAGGACAAGGAGGGGCATGTAGTGTAGCCAAAGCAGCTGCACGAGCTACGACAGAGGAGCCACCGGTAGCTCTAGTTGGGAGGTAGGCACTTGCGGCGCTTGTTGCTACCCCTGCACTTCAAGAGACGCTCGCCCAGTTCTTGAGCATATTTGGTAATCTAGCTCAGGCGGGGTTGATTCCACTTGCAACGGCAACATCTCAGGCTAGGGTAGGAGCGCAAACTCCAGCGGCCCGTACCCCAGAGCAGTGATTCCATGTTGAGCAGGTCCCATAGGTTATACAAGTGCAGCTGGTTGTCCTAGTTCAGGCCGAGGTTAGGGCATCAACTTCTAAGGAGGAGTAGCTCAGGCTCGAGTGGTACAAAAAATACCATCCTCCTTCTTTCAGTGGCCTAGCTACAGAGGACGCACAAGGCTTTCTGGAAAAGTGCCACTGTATTCTCCATAACATGGGTATAGTGAAGACGAGCAGGGGTTCTTTCACTTCTTTCTAGCTATCGGGACTAGCATACTAGTCTTGGCGGGCTTGGGAGGAGGCTAGCCCAACCGAGGCAGCTTCACTCACATGGGCTCAATTTTTAGAGATGTTATTGAGATTTTGTTCCCCGAAGCCTTTGGGATACATGGCTTGAGCAGTTTGAGCAGTTGTGCCAGGGTTCTATGATCGTATCAGAGTATGTTCTGAAGTTTAGTGAGTTGTCCAGATATGCACCTGCCTTGGTTTACACAATTAGAGATCGAGTCCGTCGATTTATCAAGAGGCTCAACTATGGTATTAGATTCAGCATGGCTCGATAGTTGGAGACTGATACTCCATACCAGCAGGTGGTAGAAATCACATGGAGATTGGAGGGTTTGCAAGGCCAGGAGACATGACAGGGAGGCCAAGAGTCCTCGAGATTCTGGTGGATATAGTGGTGTCCACCAGAAAGTTATATGTTGTGATATTGATACGCATGTGGTGGATTAAGGATTGGGGTCGAAATGCATGTGGTGAGATAAGGTGGTCTTGATATGCTTGTTGGTAGTAGAGGAACTACTTGAAGCCACGTGGTGTGATAAGGTGGGCTAAAACACGGGAAGCTATTTCGAAAAAATGATTTTCAAAACTAAATGCAAGGCTCCCGCGGTGATATAAGGAATGATTATGATTTGTTTTGTGATATGAGACTGTGAGGCAGTACCTCGGTAGTGATGCTTGCTAATACCATTCAATTATATCACTTGTGTTTTGGTTGCTTTGTTTCCTTGGCATATTATTCATTGTTTACTTTCGTGATGCCTTAATTGCCTTAATTCAGTGTATCTATTCTTGGTATATTTTCTTCATTGTTTCATTTTTGTTGTTTATCATTATCACACTATCATATACCTGTTCAATTTTCTTATTTATTCTAGTAGGGTGTTGACCTGACCTCATCACTACTCTACCGAGGTTAGCACTTATTGGGTACCGTTGTAGTCTACTCATTCTACACTTTTGCATATCCTTTTATGCAGATCCAGGTAGCCTTACCAGCCCAGGCACCGGTGAGTAGAGTTTAGATATGGAGACTTCAAGGTATACCTGCCGGCGTCTGCGGGCCTCGAAGTCACCCTCTACCTAGTTCTATTTTATTTTCCCTTTTTATAGATAATGTTGTATGGGGATATTTAGTATACTGTTGTAGAGCTTGGGACTTGGTATCACCGGATGTTGGGAGTTTTATTCTGTTGAGTTGCAGAGTTCTTTTATGTTAGTTGTTGAGTTATTTGAAAGTTTTTATCATTTTCTCAGTTAAATTCTGCCGGAATGTTAGGTTTACCTACTCTTAGAGACTAGGTTCCATCACGATATCCTACAGAGGAAAATTTGGTCAGTGACAAGTTGGTATCAAAGCCCTAGGTACATAGGTTTTACGTGTCAAAAGCAGGAATAGTAGAATCTCACGGATCGGTACAGAAACTTTTGTATTTATCTTCGAGAGGCTATGGAACTGTTAGGAAACATCACTTATTTGATCCCTTATCATGCGAATTTCTTGACTTTAGATTTCTAAATCAATGTCTTTCTATTCTCTCATAGATGGTGAGGACATCCACCGCTGGATCCGACGATCAGATATTATGCCCCCTGATAGAGCCGCGAGAGGCCGGGGCTGGGGCCGCGGTCAGGGTCCGGGAGAGGACAAGGAGGGGCATGTAGTGTAGCCAAAGCAGCTGCACGAGCTACGACAGAGGAGCCACCGGTAGCTCTAGTTGGGAGGTAGGCACTTGCGGCGCTTGTTGCTACCCCTGCACTTCAAGAGACGCTCGCCCAGTTCTTGAGCATATTTGGTAATCTAGCTCAGGCGGGGTTGATTCCAATTGCAATGGCAACATCTCAGGCTAGGGTAGGAGCGCAAACTCCAGCGGCCCGTACCCCAGAGCAGTGATTCCATGTTGAGCAAGTCCCATAGGTTATATAAGTGCAGCTGGTTGTCCTAGTTCAGGCCGAGGTTAGGGCATCAACTTCTAAGGAGGAGTAGCTCATGCTCGAGTGGTACAAAAAATACCATCCTCCTTCTTTCAGTGGCCTAGCTACAGAGGACGCACAAGGCTTTCTGGAAAAGTGCCACTGTATTCTCCATAACATGGGTATAGTGAAGACGAGCGGGGGTTCTTTCACTTCTTTCTAGCTATCGGGACTAGGGTACTAGTCTTGGTGGGATTGGGAGGAGGCTAGCCCAACCGAGGCAGCTTCACTCACATGGGCTCAATTTTTTGAGAGTTTTAATTGAGATTTTGTTCCCCGGAGCCTTTGGGATACATGGCGCGAGCAGTTTGAGCAGTTGTGCCAGGGTTCTATGATCGTATCAGAGTATGTTCTGAAGTTTAGTGAGTTGTCCAGATATGCACCTGCCTTGGTTTACACAATTAGAGATCGAGTCCGTCGATTTATCAAGAGGCTCAACTATGGTATTAGATTCAGCATGGCTCGATAGTTGGAGACTGATACTCCATACCAGCAGGTGGTAGAAATCACATGGTGATTGGAGGGTTTTCAAGGCCAGGAGACATGACAGGGAGGCCAAGAGTCCTCGAGATTCTGGTGGCTATAGTGGTGTCCACCAGAAAGTTATATTTTGTGATATTGATACGCATGTGGTGGATTAAGGATTGGGGTCGAAATGCATGTGGTGAGATAAGGTGGTCTTGATATGCTTGTTGGTAGTAGAGGAACTACTTGAAGCCACGTGGTGTGATAAGGTGGGCTAAAACACGGGAAGCTATTTCGAAAAAATGATTTTCAAAACTAAATGCAAGGCTCCCGCGGTGATATAAGGAATGATTATGATTTGTTTTGTGATATGAGACTGTGAGGCAGTACCTCGGTAGTGATGCTTGCTAATACCATTCAATTATATCACTTGTGTTTTGGTTGCTTTGTTTCCTTGGCATATTATTCATTGTTTACTTTCGTGATGCCTTAATTGCCTTAATTCAGTGTATCTATTCTTGGTATATTTTCTTCATTGTTTCATTTTTGTTGTTTATCATTATCACACTATCATATACCTGTTCAATTTTCTTATTTATTCTAGTAGGGTGTTGACCTGACCTCATCACTACTCTACCGAGGTTAGCACTTATTGGGTACCGTTGTAGTCTACTCATTCTACACTTTTGCACATCCTTTTATGCAGATCCAGGTAGCCTTACCAGCCTAGGCACCGGTGAGTAGAGTTTAGATATGGAGACTTCAAGGTATACCTGCCGGCGTCTGCGGGCCTCGAAGTCACCCTCTACCTAGTTCTATTTCATTTTCCCTTTTTATAGATAATGTTGTATGGGGATATTTAGTATACTGTTGTAGAGCTTGGGACTTGGTATCACCGGATGTTGGGAGTTTTATTCTGTTGAGTTGCAGAGTTCTTTTATGTTAGTTGTTGAGTTATTTGAAAGTTTTTATCATTTTCTCAGTTAAATTCTGCCTGAATGTTAGGCTTACCTACTCTTAGAGACTAGGTTCCATCACGATATCCTACAGAGGAAAATTTGGTCAGTGACAAGTTGGTATCAAAGCCCTAGGTACATAGGTTTTACGTGTCAAAAGCAGGAATAGTAGAATCTCACGGATCGGTACAGAAACTTTTGTATTTATCTTCGAGAGGCTATGGAACTGTTAGGAAACATCACTTATTTGATCCCTTATCATGCGAATTTCTTGACTTTAGATTTCTAAATCTATGTCTTTCTATTCTCTCATAGATGGTGAGGACATCCACCGCTGGATCCGACGATCAGATATTGTGCCCCCTGATAGAGCCGCGAGTGGCCGGGGCTGGGGCCGCGGTCAGGGTCCGGGAGAGGACAAGGAGGGGCATGTAGTGTAGCCAAAGCAGCTGCACGAGCTACGACAGAGGAGCCACCGGTAGCTCTAGTTGGGAGGTAGGCACTTGCGGCGCTTGTTGCTACCCCTGCACTTCAAGAGACGCTCGCCCAGTTCTTGAGCATATTTGGTAATCTAGCTCAGGCGGGGTTGATTCCACTTGCAACGGCAACATCTCAGGCTAGGGTAGGAGCGCAAACTCCAGCGGCCGTACCCCAGAGCAGTGATTCCATGTTGAGCAGGTCCCATAGGTTATACAAGTGCAGCTGGTTGTCCCAGTTCAGGCCGAGGTTAGGGCATCAACTTCTAAGGAGGAGTAGCTGAGGCTCGAGTGGTACAAAAAATACCATCCTCCTTCTTTCAGTGGCCTAGCTACAGAGGACGCACAAGGCTTTCTGGAAAAGTGCCACTGTATTCTCTATAACATGGGTATAGTGAAGACGAGCGAGAATTAACAGATGAGATAAATAAATTTAAACAAATATTACAACCATAAGAAATTCCCAGAATTGAAGAAATAGATAACAATATAGATGACCAAAAGTCAGAATCAAGTGAAATAAGTGAAACATATACAGAACTTTTAGAAAATATAGAAAAAACAAAAAATATAGAAATAAATACAAGAGATGTAAATATGGATGAAAAACCTCAGATGTAAAAAATCCAAAAGAATTATACCCAAATTATTATACAGTTAACTATGAACAACATGATAGAAATAATACACTATGGAATAGTAGATTAAATAAGAAATGGACACCAAAACCAATATCAGAACAATATAATTTTTTAGATTTAGATTGCGTAGCAGATATAAATAAAACAATCCAACTATGGATAGGATATGTATCTAAACAATTGGTAGATAATAAAATAGGAATGGCAGAAACACCAGGATATATAGAAAGAACACTCATAGGAACAGTAAAATTATGGTTACACAATTTAACAAAGGAGAGTATAGATACCTTAAGAAGTAATAAAAAATTTAATGGTGAAATAGCAACAACAAATATAGAAATATTATACAAATATGAAATAGCCATAAGAAACAAATTTAGTAGTATGACTACAGAAATTGAAGAACAAAATAAGGAAAAACAAACAAATAGAAATCTAATAACAAAATTAGCAATATGTAATATGTGCTATATAGACGAATATACTTGTGCATTTAGAGAATATTATTATAAAGGAACATATAATACAGAAGAAGGCAAAGAAATAAGGAAATTATATTTCACAAAATTACCAGAACCTTTTAATTCTAAAATAATAAAAGATTGGAATGAAGCAGGATTAACAGATACTTTAGGAGCTAGGATAAAATTTCTACAACAATGGTTTGCACAATTATGTGAAAAATATAAAGAAGAAACAAAAATAGAAAAAATATTAATAAAAAACTTAAGATGTTGTAAAAATAAAACAGCACCACAATTTGGATGTACAGATACATATAATAAAAAATGGAAAACAAAGAAATATAATAAATATAGAACAAAATATAAAAGTAAAAAACCAAGAAAAAGATATTATGTAAAAAATTATCAGACTAAAAGATCATTTAGACCAAAAAAGCCATTTTTACTTTCCTTTCTATTTTTATTTAATTTTATTTATAATTTAGTCAGATGTAAAAGCTTTTTCATAATATTCTTTTTGTAGTGGAATTAGTCTAATTATTTCTTTTAAGCTTTCTAATATATATTCTATATATTCTATATCTTGGGTTCTTTGGTATTCTTCTATATTAGTTTTTACTAGATTTGTTAGTAATTTTATACTGTCGGTAGTTTGTTGCCAATATTGTAGGTATATATTATTCATCATGTGTTATTGTAGGTATATATTATTCATCATGTGTTATCAAAATATAAATCTAATTCATATAAGTCTATTTCTGGTATAATTAGTTCTGTCCAATTTTGATCCATTATTTCTATTATTTCAAAATTAAGTAATTTCTCATAAATTATTCTTCTTACATCATTGTCAATATTTTTTAGTATATATAGTATAAGTATTTTATAACTAAGATTATCATCTATTAAGTAAGTATTCATTTTATCATATGATTTTCTAAACATATTCCTTTTAATCTCTATATCTATTATCCTTATTCATCATATTATAATAAGTTATTTTAATCATCTTTTCTGGTCACTACCATGATTTTCTGCTTCAATCAGTTACCCTAACAGCGCTTCAACTTTGTTTGCTCCCCTAAACGGCTTTCCTGCCTACCGGTTTCAACCTTAGGATGCATAGTCTGGGCTTACCTACTCTTAGCATATTTTCATGGCAAACTTTCTCAAGATGATTTCTATAACAGTACTATTATATGATGGATAATTATAATTTACATATAAGAGATTATCAGGAATATAATAATTTAGCTACTCATAATTATAATATGACATACCTGTTTTTGTAGGTTTTTGATATCTCCTTGTTGATCCATAGCTTTCATATCTTCTTGATGTTCCATAGCTTTCCTGTATTTTTATCTTTAAGAAGTATCTTTAGAGAGAAGAGAGGAATTTTTGGATGCCTGAAGATGCAGCCTGTTTTTTATTCATAATCGAAAGGCTATTTAAAGATTACAAAAATGACTCTTACTGTTCATGAACGACCTTTACTGTTCATGAGACTGACTCTTACTATTCATGAACGACCTTTACTGTTCATGAGACTGACTCTTACTATTCATGAACGACCTTTACTGTTCATGAGACTGACTCTTACTTTTGTAAAGTAAAGAACTATTTACTTTACGACTTTTACA
The DNA here is from genome assembly GCF_000715075.1 of Nicotiana tabacum. NCBI lineage: Eukaryota > Viridiplantae > Streptophyta > Magnoliopsida > Solanales > Solanaceae > Nicotiana > Nicotiana tabacum. The sequence goes on along the minus strand of NW_027438350.1, from coordinate 26,019 downwards.
AAAAATAAAATAACATTAAAGAAAAGAAAAGAATCTAATAAATCTTTTACTTTATCTTGTCTGCCATAGTTTTTGTCGTTTAGTTTGTCGTCTTCTTCTCGATTATTCCAGTTGTACGTCTGGAACAATGTTATCTTCTCCTTTGCATTTTGAGCATATGTGGTCTGGGTATTTGTGACTGATTAGCTTGCAATATCTTGTTAACAGTTCTGGAGAGATGAAATTCATCCTTATAGCTCTTGTGATTGTAGGTTGTTCTGGTTTTAAAAGACTTAAGACCCATTGTCTTAATTCTTCCATATCTGCTTCTCGTATCTCTCTGCAATTTGAATATATCATTGTTTGTTCTCTTGAATAATAACTCCAAATCGCATTCTGATTTAGGTAGTTGTTTGCTAGTTCATTTAGTATAGTGGATATTCCAATAATCCTTTTATTTGCATAAAAGTCTGGAATATTTATTTTTTCTATCTCTTCTTGTTCTTCTATTCTTTCTGGTATGAGCATTTCTCTTGTAAGTCCGATCTTGATAACTTGTATGATAGGCTTTATTTCTTCATATAATATCTCTGTTGTAGCTGAATAAAATCGTATATAGAATAACGTTCCTTTAGTTATTCTTCTCTATTGCATAAATGCTCTGTGTAACTCCGGTATGGTAGCTATCTCCTGTCCTGTTTGTGTATATACAGTATCTAGTAATCCATAATTGTAGCAGGTGGCTATTAGTTTTGCACTTGTATTTGGTAGTGCTATTAATTTATTGTATCCTGTTAGATAATGGGTAATATAATCTTCATTTGGATTCTGGGTAGTTTGGGATCTTGGGTTTTTATTTAAAAAGTTTTGTATTTTGTGTATGTTGTCTATATATGTACGGGTTATATGGTTGTATGTCTTTTTGGCTTGGTTCAGACTTTCTTTGTAGGTATTTATCTGTGGTGGTAGGAATATTTCGTTCTAGGTATTTTGGATATTTTTCTGTACGAATGGTTTTGAAAATAAATTGTTCATATTTATGTTTGTGTATCTAGGCTTAATTTCTTCCTTCTTCTTTGCAGATGAACTGCTAGCTGTGCTGCTTCCTGCAACTGTATTTAACAAACTGTTATGAGTTTTTAGGTGTTGCTCAACGTCACCTTCTAGCTCTGGAATTTTAGAGATTTCCGATCATCTTATCTCCGCATTTTTTGAGTCATGCTGATGACTACTAGCTGTTTTTCTTATTATCTGTATCTCTTCATCCATACTTTCCACTTTCTTACAAAGTGTAGTCATGGCTAAGAGTAGATTTTCCATTGTATTATCTGGATCAGTTTGGGTAGCTTTGTCTTGACAAGTAATCTGCAACAACATTCTTGTTAGTAGTGATTATTTCAATTGTAAATGTAAAGTTTAATATATTTAATACCAGTCTGCGTATTTCTTTTGTTGTAACTGAATCTTGTACTTTTCTGGTTATCCACCATTTTACTTGAGTATTATCTGTTCTTACAATAAATCTGTTGTAAACTATATATGGTTCAAATGCTAATAAACATTTATATAATGCAAATAATTCTTTTTCTATTTATCTCCCATTTTTCTTGTGGTTCCGTATAAGATCCTGAATAATACCTGCAATGATGTTCTATTTTTTCTTTATCATATTTATATTTAAGAACTCCTCCATAACTATGATTACTCGAATCTGTTTCTACAATGTAAGTAAATTTCTTATTTTCATCTGGGAAGTATAATTTTGGTAGTTTCTTACACAATATTTTAATCTTCCTTTTTTGTTCTTTATCTTTTTCATCGAACCCATATTCTACATCCTTTTTTAGTTTTTTCTGTAGAGGTTTTAGATTTTCTGCTAATTTAGGTATATATTCTCTTACTTGGTTTACTAATCCTAAGAATGATTGTAATTTCTTTTTTGTATCTATGTTTTCATCAAGATTGATTATTTTTTGTACTATATGTGTTTGCATTTTTATTCCATTTTTATCTATTTGTATTCCTAAAAATTCTATCTGATTCTTCATAATTTCTGCTTTGGTTTTACTTAAGCTTATACCAGAGTTTTCTATAATATGTATGAATTTTTCTAATAATTTTATATGTTCATCTTGTGTTCTCGAATATAGTAATATATCATCTATATATACTATACAATTTTCTAGTTGGTTAAAATAATTATCCATAAAATGTTGGTACCTTCCTGGTGCATTTTTATATCCAAATGGTAAAACATTCCATTCATAAAATCCTTGTGGTACTGTAAATGCTGTTAGTTTTTTAGATTCATCTTCTAGTTTTAGATGGTAAAATCCTGATTTACAGTCGAATTTACTAAAGTAATTATACCCTTGGATTTGTCTTATTTTTAATATCTTGTTAGGTATTGGGTAATTATATGTTTTAGTTTTTGCATTTAAATTTCGGTAATCTATAACCATTCTACTTTTTCCTCTTTTTTGTTCACTATGTTTATTTACTATAAATGCTGGACTTGTATGTTTACTATTACTTTCTTGTATATACTTGTTATCTAATAATTCTTTTATATGCATTTTAAATTCTGTTAAGTCATCAAAGTTATATTTTAAGGGTTTTTGTGTTATTATACTATTTTCTTCTATTAGTTCTATTTTTATTTTTGTCTTATGTTTATTCCATCCTTTTATAGGGTTATCATTATATAATTTTTCTAATTCATTCTGGATTATTTTTACTTTGTCTATTGTAAATATAATAATTTCTAATTGAGTAGTTGTATTTTTACTTATATTTTCTAATTTTTGTGTGATTTTTTCATTTCCTCTTATCCATTCTGTAGTTTTTCGTTGTTTATTATTTACTCTTTTTGCTCCTACTTTATTTTTACATGGTGTGGTAAACCACCAGTGTGTTTTTGTTATTATATGTGGGTATAGTTTCTCTAGAAATGGCATTCCTAGTAGCATATCTTTCGTAGTGAATTCAAAGTTATATATTTCTTCTATAATTAATATTTTATCCCATATTTGTATTTTTACATTCTTGGCTTTGTAGTTAATCATACTTCCTTCATTATTAAATCCTGTTACTACCATAGGTGTTTTTAATTTTTCCTATTTATCCGTTGGTAAACAATTATATTTACATATATTAGCTTCTGCCCCTGTATCTATCATTGGTGTATAGTATCTATTATAATATCCTTCTACTATGATTTTTGCGAGTATATATATTTTCATTCTTCTGTTCTTTTTATTATTATTTTCTTATCTTTGTATGTTATGGTTAATTGCTTATCTCCTAGACTGTATGGTTTTACTTTTTCTAACCATTTTATTCCTAGTGTAATATTTTCGTTTTCATTTTCTTGACATATTTTAAATTGTATTATTAAAGGTATTCCTCCAATAATTATTTCTTTTTCTGTTATTTCTTCATTTATTATTAATTCTTTAGGTAATTCAGGGCATAATTGTTCAGTAGTTATTATTTCAGCTTCTGTTACTAATTCTCTTGTAATATAGTTTTCTTCTTGTTTATTATTGGTATTTTGGCTTTTCCTTTTGTATATTTACAGTCAATTATATGTTCTTTTTGGCTAACTACGTAGTATTCTTCTTTTTGTCTTTTGAACCAATTTTTATTGTAGGTACTTCAAATATTTTTTCGACACTGAGGTCTAATTCTTTTCCTTTTATTTGTTCAAATATATTATTATCAAATATAATTTTTTGTTCTGAGGATTCTTCATCTTTATATTCTTCACGTGTTATTACTTCTATTTCTTTTTCAGTCATTGGATTTCATCATCCTCTTTAGTTATTTCATTATCTATTTCATCTTCTGTATCTGATATTTCATATATATTATCTTCACTATCTAGTTCATAATCTATATATTCTATCTGCATATATTCTTCATCATCAATTATGATTTCTGTTATTTGCTTTTTCTTTAGGTTTCTAGGTGCTTTACAGTCTTTAGCTATATGTCCTAATTTTCCACAGTTATAACAAGTACATTCTGTTAGTTTCTTTTTTGGTCTAAATGATCTTTTAGTCTGGTAATTTTTTACATAATATCTTTTTCTTGGTTTTTTACTTTTATATTTTGTTCTATATTTATTATATTTCTTTGTTTTCCATTTTTTATTATATGTATCTGTACATCCAAATTGTGGTGCTGTTTTATTTTTACAACATCTTAAGTTTTTTATTAATATTTTTTCTATTTTTGTTTCTTCTTTATATTTTTCACATAATTGTGCAAACCATTGTTGTAGAAATTTTATCCTAGCTCCTAAATTATCTGTTAATCCTGCTTCATTCCAATCTTTTATTATTTTAGAATTAAAAGGTTCTGGTAATTTTGTGAAATATAATTTCCTTATTTCTTTGCCTTCTTCTGTATTATATGTTCCTTTATAATAATATTCTCTAAATGCACAAGTATATTCGTCTATATAGCACATATTAACTTTCCTTTCTATTTTTATTTAATTTCATTTATAATTTAGTCAGATGTAAAAGCTTTTTCATAATATTCTTTTTGTAGTGGAATTAGTCTAATTATTTCTTTTAAGCTTTCTAATATATATTTTATATATTCTATATCTTGGGTTCTTTGGTATTCTTCTATATTAGTTTTTACTAGATTTGTTAGTAATTTTATATTGTCGGTAGTTTGTTGCCAATATTGTAGGTATATATTATTCATCATGTGTTATCAAAATATAAATCTAATTCATATAAGTCTATTTCTGGTATAATTAGTTCTGTCCAATTTTGATCCATTATTTCTATTATTTCAAAATTAAGTAATTTCTCATAAATTATTCTTCTTACATCATTGTCAATATTTTTTAGTATATATAGTATAAGTATTTTATAACTAAGATTATCATCTATTAAGTAAGTGTTCATTTTATCATATGATTTGCTAAACATATTCCTTTTAATCTCTATGTCTATTATCCTTATTCATCATATTATAATAAGTTATTTTAATCATCTTTTCTGGTCACTACCATGATTTTCTGCTTCAATCAGTTACCCTAACAGCGCTTCAACTTTGTTTGCTCCCCTAAACGGCTTTCCTGCCTACCGGTTTCAACCTTAGGATGCATAGTCTGGGCTTACCTACTCTTAGCATATTTTCATGGCAAACTTTCTCAAGATGATTTCTATAACAGTACTATTATATGATGGATAATTATAATTTACATATAAGAGATTATCAGGAATATAATAATTTAGCTACTCATAATTATAATATGACATACCTGTTTTTGTAGGTTTTTGATATCTCCTTGTTGATCCATAGCTTTCATATCTTCTTGATGTTCCATAGCTTTCCTGTATTTTTATCTTTAAGAAGTATCTTTAGAGAGAAGAGAGGAATTTTTGGATGCCTGAAGATGCAGCCTGTTTTTTATTCATAATCGAAAGGCTATTTAAAGATTACAAAAATGACTCTTACTGTTCATGAACGACCTTTACTGTTCATGAGACTGACTCTTACTATTCATGAACGACCTTTACTGTTCATGAGACTGACTCTTACTATTCATGAACGACCTTTACTGTTTATGAGACTGACTCTTACTTTTGTAAAGTAAAGAACTATTTACTTTACGACTTTTACAAAAAACAAAATAACATTAAAGAAAAGAAAAGAATCTAATAAATCTTTTACTTTATCTTGTCTGCCATAGTTTTTGTCGTTTAGTTTGTCGTCTTCTTCTCGATTATTCCAGTTGTACGTCTGGAACAATGTTATCTTCTCCTTTGCATTTTGAGCATATGTGGTCTGGGTATTTGTGACTGATTAGCTTGCAATATCTTGTTAACAGTTCTGGAGAGATGAAATTCGTCCTTATAGCTCTTGTGATTGTAGGTTGTTCTGGTTTTAAAAGACTTAAGACCCATTGTCTTAATTCTTCCATATCTGCTTCTCGTATCTCTCTGCAATTTGAATATATCATTGTTTGTTCTCTTGAATAATAACTCCAAATCGCATTCTGATTTAGGTAGTTGTTTGCTAGTTCATTTAGTATAGTGGATATTCCAATAATCCTTTTATTTGCATAAAAGTCTGGAATATTTATTTTTTCTATCTCTTCTTGTTCTTCTATTCTTTCTGGTATGAGCATTTCTCTTGTAAGTCCGATCTTGATAACTTGTATGATAGGCTTTTTTTCTTCATATACTATCTCTGCTGTAGCTGAATAAAATCGTATATAGAATAACGTTCCTTTAGTTATTCTTCTGTATTGCATAAATGCTCTGTGTAACTCCGGTATGGTAGCTATCTCCTGTCCTGTTTGTGTATATACAGTATCTAGTAATCCATAATTGTAGCAGGTGGCTATTAGTTTTGCACTTGTATTTGGTAGTGCTATTAATTTATTGTATCCTGTTAGATAATGGGTAATATAATCTTCATTTGGATTCTGGGTAGTTTGGATCTTGGGTTTTTATTTAAAAAGTTTTGTATTTTGTGTATGTTGTCTATATATGTACGGGTTATATGGTTGTATGTCTTTTTGGCTTGGTTCAGACTTTCTTTGTAGGTATTTATCTGTGGTGGTAGGAATATTTCGTTCTGGGTATTTTGGATATTTTTCTGTACGAATGGTTTTGAAAATAAATTGTTCATATTTATGTTTGTGTATCTAGGTTTAATTTCTTCCTTCTTCTTTGCAGATTAACTGCTAGCTGTGCTGCTTCCTGCAACTGTATTTAACAAACTGTTATGAGTTTTTAGGTGTTTCTCAATGTCACCTTCTAGCTCTGGAATTTTAGAGACTTCCGATCGTCTTATCTCCGCATTTTTTGAGTCATGCTGCTGACTACTAGCTGTTTTTCTTATTATCTGTATCTCTTCATCCATACTTTCCACTTTCTTACAAAGTGTAGTCATGGCTAAGAGTAGATTTTCCATTGTATTATCTGGATCAGTTTGGGTAGCTTTGTCTTGACAAGTAATCTGCAATAACATTCTTGTTAGTAGTGATTATTTCAATTGTAAATGTAAAGTTTAATATATTTAATACCAGTCTGCGTATTTCTTTTGTTGTAACTGAATCTTGTACTTTTCTGGTTATCCACCATTTTACTTGAGTATTATCTGTTCTTACAATAAATCTGTTGTAAACTATATATGGTTCAAATGCTAATAAACATTTATATAATGCAAATAATTCTTTTCTATTTATCTCCCATTTTTCTTGTGGTTCCGTATAAGATCCTGAATAATACCTGCAATGATGTTCTATTTTTTCTTTATCATATTTATATTTAAGAACTCCTCCATAACTATGATTACTCGAATCTGTTTCTACAATGTAAGTAAATTTCTTATTTTCATCTGGGAAGTATAATTTTGGTAGTTTCTTACACAATATTTTAATCTTCCTTATTTGTTCTTTATCTTTTTCATCGAACCCATATTCTACATCCTTTTTTAGTTTTTTCTGTAGAGGTTTTAGATTTTCTGCTAATTTAGATATATATTCTCTTACTTGGTTTACTAATCCTAAGAATGATTGTAATTTCTTTTTTGTATCTATGTTTTCATCAAGATTGATTATTTTTTGTACTATATGTGTTTGCATTTTTATCCCATTTTTATCTATTTGTATTCCTAAAAAATTCTATCTGATTCTTCATAATTTCTGCTTTGGTTTTACTTAAGCTTATACGAGAGTTTTCTATAATATGTATGAATTTTTCTAATAATTTTATATGTTCATCTTGTGTTCTCGAATATAGTAATATATCATCTATATATACTATACGATTTTCTAGTTGGTTAAAATAATTATCCATAAAATGTTGGTACCTTCCTGGTGCATTTTTATATCCAAATGGTAAAACATTCCATTCATAAAATCCTTGTGGTACTGTAAATGCTGTTAGTTTTTTAGATTCATCTTCTAGTTTTAGATGGTAAAATCCTGATTTACAGTCGAATTTACTAAAGTAATTATATCCTTGGATTTGTCTTATTTTTAATATCTTGTTAGGTATTGGATAATTATATGTTTTAGTTTTTGCATTTAAATTTCGGTAATCTATAACCATTCTACTTTTTCCTCTTTTTTGTTCACTATGTTTATTTACTATAAATGCTGGACTTGTATTTTTACTATTACTTTCTTGTATATACTTGTTATCTAATAATTCTTTTATATGCATTTTAAATTCTGTTAAGTCATCAAAGTTATATTTTAAGGGTTTTTGTGTTATTATACTATTTTCTTCTATAAGTTCTATTTTTATTTTTGTCTTATGTTTATTCCATCCTTTTAGAGGGTTATCATTATATAATTTTTCTAATTCATTCTGGATTATTTTTACTTTGTCTATTGTAAATATAATAATTTCTAATTGAGTAATTGTATTTTTACTTATATTTTCTAATTTTTGTGTGATTTTTTCATTTCCTCTTATCCATTCTGTAGTTTTTCGTTGTTTATTATTTACTCTTTTTGCTCCTACTTTATTTTTACATGGTGTGGTAAACCACCAGTGTGTTTTTGTTATTATATGTGGGTATAGTTTCTCTAGAAATGGCATTCCTAGTAGCATATCTTTCGTAGTGAATTCAAAGTTATATATTTCTTCTATAATTAATATTTTATCCCATATTTGTATTTTTACATTCTTGGCTTTGTAGTTAATCATACTTCCTTCATTATTAAATCCTGTTACTACCATAGGTGTTTTTAATTTTTCCCATTTATCCGTTGGTAAACAATTATATTTACATATATTAGCTTCTGCCCCTGTATCTATCATTGGTGTATAGTATCTATTATAATATCCTTCTACTATGATTTTTGCGAGTATATATATTTTCATTCTTCTGTTCTTTTTATTATTATTTTCTTATCTTTGTATGTTATGGTTAATTGCTTATCTCCTAGACTGTATGGTTTTACTTTTTCTAACCATTTTATTCCTAGTGTAATATTTTCGTTTTCATTTTCTTGACATATTTTAAATTGTATTATTAAAGGTATTCCTCCAATAATTATTTCTTTTTCTGTTATTTCTTCATTTATTATTAATTCTTTAGGTAATTCAGGGCATAATTGTTCAGTAGTTATTATTTCAGCTTCTGTTACTAATTCTCTTGTAATATAGTTTTCTTCTTGTTTATTATTGGTATTTTGGCTTTTCCTTTTGTATATTTACAGTCAATTATATGTTCTTTTTGGCTAACTACGTAGTATTCTTCTTTTTGTCTTTTGAACCAATTTTTTATTGTAGATACTTCAAATACTTTTTCGACACTGAGGTCTAATTCTTTTCCTTTTATTTGTTCAAATATATTATTATCAAATATAATTTTTTGTTCTGAGGATTCTTCATCTTTATATTCTTCACGTGTTATTACTTCTATTTCTTTTTCAGTCATTGGATTTCATCATCCTCTTTAGTTATTTCATTATCTATTTCATCTTCTGTATCTGATATTTCATATATACTATCTTCACTATCTAGTTCATAATCTATATATTCTATCTGCATATATTCTTCATCATCAATTATGATTTCTGTTATTTGCTTTTTCTTTAGGTTTCTAGGTGCTTTACAGTCTTTAGCTATATGTCCTAATTTTTCACAGTTATAACAAGTACATTCTGTTAGTTTCTTTTTTGGTCTAAATGATCTTTTAGTCTGGTAATTTTTTACATAATATCTTTTTCTTGGTTTTTTACTTTTATATTTTGTTCTATATTTATTATATTTCTTTGTTTTTCATTTTTTATTATATGTATCTGTACATCCAAATTGTGGTGCTGTTTTATTTTTACAACATCTTAAGTTTTTTATTAATATTTTTTCTATTTTTGTTTCTTCTTTATATTTTTCACATAATTGTGCAAACCATTGTTGTAGAAATTTTATCCTAGCTCCTAAAGTATCTGTTAATCCTGCTTCATTCCAATCTTTTATTATTTTAGAATTAAAAGGTTCTGGTAATTTTGTGAAATATAATTTCCTTATTTCTTTGCCTTCTTCTGTATTATATGTTCCTTTATAATAATATTCTCTAAATGCACAAGTATATTCGTCTATATAGCACATATTACATATTGCTAATTTTGTTATTAGATTTCTATTTGTTTGTTTTTCCTTATTTTGTTCTTCAATTTCTGTAGTCATACTACTAAATTCGTTTCTTATGGCTATTTCATATTTGTATAATATTTCTATATTTGTTGTTGCTATTTCACCATTAAATTTTTTATTACTTCTTAAGGTATCTATACTCTCCTTTGTTAAATTGTGTAACCATAATTTTACTGTTCCTATGAGTGTTCTTTCTATATATCCTGGTGTTTCTGCCATTCCTATTTTATTATCTACTAATTGTTTAGATACATATCCTATCCATAGTTGGATTGTTTTATTTATATCTGCTACGCAATCTAAATCTAAAAAATTATATTGTTCTGATATTGGTTTTGGTGTCCATTTCTTATTTAATCTACTATTCCATAGTGTATTATTTCTATCATGTTGTTCATAGTTAACTGTATAATAATTTGGGTATAATTCTTTTGGATTTTTTATACCTGATATACTAGGTTTTTCATCCATATTTACATCTCCTGTATTTATTTCTATATTTTTTGTTTTTTCTATATTTTCTAAAAGTTCTGTATATGTTTCACTTATTTCACTTGATTCTGACTTTTGGTCATCTATATTGTTATCTATTTCTTCAATTTTGGGAATTTCTTCTGGTTGTAATATTTGTTTAAATTTATTTATCTCATCTGTTAATTCTATTTCTTTATTTTTCTCTCTTTGCTTGTTTTCATATAGTGCTTTTAACATGTTTAATTCTTTTTCTAATGCTATAATTTTTGTGTTTTTTGTTTCTTCTAATTGTTGTATTTCCTTGTTTGCTTGATTTTTAATAATTTTAATTTCTTTTTTCTTATCAATTTCTTCATTTTCTTTACTTATTCTCGTCATAGCTGTCAGGCTATCTTCTAATCTTGCTGTTTCTTTTTCTATCATTAGGTATAATTGGTCTCCTATTTTTTTATATCTTCTGCCTAAATTTGAAAATATTATTTTTATTTTCAATCCATCTTGGTTTTCATATGTTTTTTCGTCTATAGCAAATTCTTCTTTGTTCATTTTTAATCTATAGCTCTGATACCATTTTTACTTAGGTTGTTCTGGTTTTAAAAGACTTAAGACCCATTGTCTTAATTCTTCCATATCTACTTCTCGTATCTCTCTGCAATTTGAATATATCATTGTTTGTTCTCTTGAATAATAACTCCAAATCGCATTCTGATTTAGGTAGTTGTTTGCTAGTTCATTTAGTATAGTGGATATTCCAATAATCCTTTTATTTGCATAAAAGTCTGGAATATTTATTTTTTCTATCTCTTCTTGTTCTTCTATTCTTTCTGGTATGAGCATTTCTCTTGTAAGTCCGATCTTGATAACTTGTATGATAGGCTTTATTTCTTCATATAATATCTCTGATGTAGCTGAATAAAATCGTATATAGAATAACGTTCCTTTAGTTATTCTTCTGTATTGCATAAATGCTCTGTGTAACTCCGGTATGGTAGCTATCTTCTGTCCTGTTTGTGTATATACAGTATCTAGTAATCCATAATTGTAGCAGGTTGCTATTAGTTTTGCACTTGTATTTGGTAGTGCTATTAATTTATTGTATCCTGTTAGATAATGGGTAATATAATCTTCATTTGGATTCTGGGTAGTTTGGGATCTTGGATTTTTGTTTAAAAAGTTTTGTATTTTGTGTATGTTGTCTATATATGTACGGGTTATATGGTTGTATGTCTTTTTGGCTTGGTTCAGACTTTCTTTGTAGGTATTTATCTGTGGTGGTAGGAATATTTCGTTCTGGGTATTTTGGATATTTTTCTGTACGAATGGTTTTGAAAATAAATTGTTCATATTTATGTTTGTGTATCTAGGTTTAATTTCTTCCTTCTTCTTTGCAGATGAACTGCTAGTTGTGCTGCTTCCTGCAACTGTATTTAACAAACTGTTATGAGTTTTTAGGTGTTTCTCAACGTCACCTTCTAGCTCTGGAATTTTAGAGACTTCCGATCGTCTTATCTCCGCATTTTTTGAGTCATGCTGCTGACTACTAGCTGTTTTTCTTATTATCTGTATCTCTTCATCCATACTTTCCACTTTCTTAAAAGTGTAGTCATGGCTAAAAGTAGATTTTCCATTGTATTATCTGGATCAGTTTGGGTAGCTTTGTCTTGACAAGTAGTCTGCAATAACATTCTTGTTAGTAGTGATTATTTCAATTGTAAATGTAAAGTTTAATATATTTAATACCAGTCTGCGTATTTCTTTTGTTGTAACTGAATCTTGTACTTTTCTGGTTATCCACCATTTTACTTGAGTATTATCTGTTCTTACAATAAATCTGTTGTAAACTATATATGGTTCAAATGTTAATAAACATTTATATAATGCAAATAATTCTTTTCTATTTATCTCCCATTTTTCTTGTGGTTCCGTATAAGATCCTGAATAATACCTGCAATGATGTTCTATTTTTTCTTTATCATATTTATATTTAAGAACTCCTCCATAACTATGATTACTCGAATCTGTTTCTACAATGTAAGTAAATTTCTTATTTTCATCTGGGAAGTATAATTTTGGTAGTTTCTTACACAATATTTTAATCTTCCTTATTTGTTCTTTATCTTTTTCATCGAACCCATATTCTACATCCTTTTTTAGTTTTTTCTGTAGAGGTTTTAGATATTCTGCTAATTTAGGTATATATTCTCTTACTTGGTTTACTAATCCTAAGAATGATTGTAATTTCTTTTTTGTATCTATGTTTTCATCAAGATTGATTATTTTTTGTACTATATGTGTTTGCATTTTTATTCCATTTTTATCTATTTGTATTCCTAAAAATTCTATCTGATTCTTCATAATTTCTGCTTTGGTTTTACTTAAGCTTATACCAGAGTTTTCTATAATATGTATGAATTTTTCTAATAATTTTATATGTTCATCTTGTGTTCTCGAATATAGTAATATATCATCTATATATACTATACAATTTTCTAGTTGGTTAAAATAATTATCCATAAAATGTTGGTACCTTCCTGGTGCATTTTTATATCCAAATGGTAAAACATTCCATTCATAAAATCCTTGTGGTACTGTAAATGCTGTTAGTTTTTTAGATTCATCTTCTAGTTTTAGATGGTAAAATCCTGATTTACAGACGAATTTACTAAAGTAATTATATCCTTGGATTTGTCTTATTTTTAATATCTTGTTAGGTATTGGGTAATTATATGTTTTAGTTTTTGCATTTAAATTTCGGTAATCTATAACCATTCTACTTTTTCCTCTTTTTTGTTCACTATGTTTATTTACTATTTTTGCTCCTACTTTATTTTTACATGGTGTGGTAAACCACCAGTGTGTTTTTGTTATTATATGTGGGTATAGTTTCTCTAGAAATGGCATTCCTAGTAGCATATCTTTCGTAGTGAATTCAAAGTTATATATTTCTTCTATAATTAATATTTTATCCCATATTTGTATTTTTACATTCTTGGCTTTGTAGTTAATCATACTTCCTTCATTATTAAATCCTGTTACTACCATAGGTGTTTTTAATTTTTCCCATTTATCCGTTGGTAAACAATTATATTTACATATATTAGCTTCTGCCCCTGTATCTATCATTGGTGTATAGTATCTATTATAATATCCTTCTACTATGATTTTTGCGAGTATATATATTTTCATTCTTCTGTTCTTTTTATTATTATTTTCTTATCTTTGTATGTTATGGTTAATTGCTTATATCCTAGACTGTATGGTTTTACTTTTTCTAACCATTTTATTCCTAGTGTAATATTTTCGTTTTCATTTTCTTGTCATATTTTAAATTGTATTATTAAAGGTATTCCTCCAATAATTATTTCTTTTTCTGTTATTTCTTCATTTATTATTAATTCTTTAGGTAATTCAGGGCATAATTGTTCAGTAGTTATTATTTCAGCTTCTGTTACTAATTCTCTTGTAATATAATTTTCTTCTTGTCCTGTATTTATTAATATTTGATATTTTCTTTGTTCCATGATTCCAGTTATATAGTAGTGGTATGTATTTATTTTTTCTTTTGTGTTTTTTATTAAATTTTTTGGGATTATATATTCTCTTCTTGATGTACTTATTCTTGATGATGTTGGTGTTTCATAAGTTAGTTGGTTTGGTATACTTGATGTACTTAATCTTTCTTTTACTATTTCTAAATCTTCATCCATGTCAATTTCTTTATAGCTATATTCATTATTGTCAATAACTGTAACTATTCTTTCAAACGGGTTTTCTATTTTAATTTTATAAATTTTATTTTTTGCTGCTATTTTATGTTTTGTTGTTAGGACGTATAAGTTTTTACATCTAGCTGTAAATATTTTACTTCCAGGTGTTAATTCTATTCCTGACATTTTCCAGTATAGTACTAATGATTTATCTATATTCTTATCGTTTATTGCTATTGAATAATTGACACTTATTATAAATTTAAATTTTTGATATATGAGATTTTCTTTTATTGCACTTATTATGCTTTTTTCTATAGTTGTATTATTCTATCATCTGCTAAATATATTTCTATAGGGGTATCTATTCCTTCCCTAAAACATGCTTTTATTAGTATTTCAGTTCCTCCTAGGTGTACATATTTAATTGGGTTTTTTGCTTTTATATCTTGTATTTCTTTGTTTATTATTCTTTTGTTTATTATTGGTATTTTGGCTTTTCCTTTTGTATATTTACAGTCAATTATATGTTCCTTTATAATAATATTCTCTAAATGCACAAGTATATTCGTCTATATAGCACATATTACATATTGCTAATTTTGTTATTAGATTTCTATTTGTTTGTTTTTCCTTATTTTGTTCTTCAATTTCTGTAGTCATACTACTAAATTCGTTTCTTATGGCTATTTCATATTTGTATAATATTTCTATATTTGTTGTTGCTATTTCACCATTAAATTTTTTATTACTTCTTAAGGTATCTATACTCTCCTTTGTTAAATTGTGTAACCATAATTTTACTGTTCCTATGAGTGTTCTTTCTATATATCCTGGTGTTTCTGCCATTCCTATTTTATTATCTACCAATTGTTTAGATACATATCCTATCCATAGTTGGATTGTTTTATTTATAGCTGCTACGCAATCTAAATCTAAAAAATTATATTGTTATGATATTGGTTTTGGTGTCCATTTCTTATTTAATCTACTATTCCATAGTGTATTATTTCTATCATGTTGTTCATAGTTAACTGTATAATAATTTGGGTATAATTCTTTTGGATTTTTTTACACCTGATATACTAGGTTTTTCATCCATATTTACATCTCCTGTATTTATTTCTATATTTTTTGTTTTTTCTATATTTTCTAAAAGTTCTGTATATGTTTCACTTATTTCACTTGATTCTGACTTTTGGTCATCTATATTGTTATCTATTTCTTCAATTCTGGGAATTTCTTCTGGTTGTAATATTTGTTTAAATTTATTTATCTCATCTGTTAATTCTATTTCTTTATTTTTCTCTCTTTGCTTGTTTTCATATAGTGCTTTTAACATGTTTAATTCTTTTTCTAATGCTATAATTTTTGTGTTTTTTGTTTCTTCTAATTGTTGTATTTCCTTGTTTGCTTGATTTTTAATAATTTCAATTTCTTTTTTCTTATCAATTTCTTCATTTTCTTTACTTATTCTCGTCATAGCTGTCAGGCTATCTTCTAATTTTGCTGTTTCTTTTTCTATCATTAGGTATAATTGGTCTCCTATTTTTTTATATCTTCTGCCTAAATTTGAAAATATTATTTTTATTTTCAATCCATCTTGGTCTTCATATGTTTTTTCGTCTATAGCAAATTCTTCTTTGTTTATTTTTAATCTATAGCTCTGATACCATTTTTACTTTCCTTTCTATTTTTATTTAATTTCATTTATAATTTAGTCAGATGTAAAAGCTTTTTCATAATATTCTTTTTGTAGTGGAATTAGTCTAATTATTTCTTTTAAGCTTTCTAATATATATTCTATATATTCTATATCTTGGGTTCTTTGGTATTCTTCTATATTAGTTTTTACTAGATTTGTTAGTAATTTTATACTGTCGGTAGTTTGTTGCCAATATTGTAGGTATATATTATTCATCATGTGTTATCAAAATATAAATCTAATTCATATAAATCTATTTCTGGTATAATTAGTTCTGTCCAATTTTGATCCATTATTTCTATTATTTCAAAATTAAGTAATTTCTCATAAATTATTCTTCTTACATCATTGTCAATATTTTTTAGTATATATAGTATAAGTATTTTATAACTAAGATTATCATCTATTAAGTAAGTGTTCATTTTATCATATGATTTGCTAAACATATTCCTTTTAATCTCTATGTCTATTATCCTTATTCATCATATTATAATAAGTTATTTTAATCATCTTTTCTGGTCACTACCATGATTTTTTGCTTCAATCAGTTACCCTAACAGCGCTTCAACTTTGTTTACTCCCCTAAACGGCTTTCCTGCCTACCGGTTTCAACCTTAGGATGCATAGTCTGGGCTTACCTACTCTTAGCATATTTTCATGGCAAACTTTCACAAGATGATTTCTATAACAGTACTATTATATGATGGATAATTATAATTTACATATAAGAGATTATCAGGAATATAATAATTTAGCTACTCATAATTATAATATGACATACCTGTTTTTGTAGGTTTTTGATATCTCCTTGTTGATCCATAGCTTTCATATCTTCTTGATGTTCCATAGCTTTCCTGTATTTTTATCTTTAAGAAGTATCTTTAGAGAGAAGAGAGGAATTTTTGGATGCCTGAAGATGCAGCCTGTTTTTTATTCATAATCGAAAGGCTATTTAAAGATTACAAAAATGACTCTTACTGATTATGAAGAATCAGATAGAATTTTTAGGAATACAAATAGATAAAAATGGAATAAAAATGCAAACACATTATAATAGATACTATACACCAATGATAGATACAGGGGCAGAAGCTAATATATGTAAATATAATTGTTTACCAACGGATAAATGGGAAAAATTAAAAACACCTATGGTAGTAACAGGATTTAATAATGAAGGAAGTATGATTAACTACAAAGCCAAGAATGTAAAAATACAAATATGGGATAAAATATTAATTATAGAAGAAATATATAACTTTGAATTCACTACGAAAGATATGCTACTAGGAATGCCATTTCTAGAGAAACTATACCCACATATAATAACAAAAACACACTGGTGGTTTACCACACCATGTAAAAATAAAGTAGGAGCAAAAAGAGTAAATAATAAACAACGAAAAACTACAGAATGGATAAGAGGAAATGAAAAAATCACACAAAAATTAGAAAATATAAGTAAAAATACAACTACTCAATTAGAAATTATTATATTTACAATAGACAAAGTAAAAATAATCCAGAATGAATTAGAAAAATTATATAATGATAACCCTCTAAAAGGATGGAATAAACATAAGACAAAAATAAAAATAGAACTAATAGAAGAAAATAGTATAATAACACAAAAACCCTTAAAATATAACTTTGATGACTTAACAGAATTTAAAATGCATATAAAAGAATTATTAGATAACAAGTATATACAAGAAAGTAATAGTAAACATACAAGTCCAGCATTTATAGTAAATAAACATAGTGAACAAAAAAGAGGAAAAAGTAGAATGGTTATAGATTACCGAAATTTAAATGCAAAAACTAAAACATATAATTACCCAATACCTAACAAGATATTAAAAATAAGACAAATCCAAGGGTATAATTACTTTAGTAAATTCGACTGTAAATCAGGATTTTACCATCTAAAACTAGAAGATGAATCTAAAAAACTAACAGCATTTACAGTACCACAAGGATTTTATGAATGGAATGTTTTACCATTTGGATATAAAAATGCACCAGGAAGGTACCAACATTTTATGGATAATTATTTTAACCAACTAGAAAATTGTATAGTATATATAGATGATATATTACTATATTCGAGAACACAAGATGAACATATAAAATTATTAGAAAAATTCATACATATTATAGAAAACTCTGGTATAAGCTTAAGTAAAACCAAAGCAGAAATTATGAAGAATCAGATAGAATTTTTAGGAATACAAATAGATAAAAATGGAATAAAAATGCAAACACATATAGTACAAAAAATAATCAATCTTGATGAAAACATAGATACAAAAAAGAAATTACAATCATTCTTAGGATTAGTAAACCAAGTAAGAGAATATATACCTAAATTAGCAGAAAATCTAAAACCTCTACAGAAAAAACTAAAAAAGGATGTAGAATATGGGTTCGATGAAAAAGATAAAGAACAAAAAAGGAAGATTAAAATATTGTGTAAGAAACTACCAAAATTATACTTCCCAGATGAAAATAAGAAATTTACTTACATTGTAGAAACAGATTCGAGTAATCATAGTTATGGAGGAGTTCTTAAATATAAATATGATAAAGAAAAAATAGAACATCATTGCAGGTATTATTCAGGATCTTATACGGAACCACAAGAAAAATGGGAGATAAATAGAAAAAGAATTATTTGCATTATATAAATGTTTATTAGCATTTGAACCATATATAGTTTACAACAGATTTATTGTAAGAACAGATAATACTCAAGTAAAATGGTGGATAACCAGAAAAGTACAAGATTCAGTTACAACAAAAGAAATACGCAGACTGGTATTAAATATATTAAACTTTACATTTACAATTGAAATAATCACTACTAACAAGAATGTTGTTGCAGATTACTTGTCAAGACAAAGCTACCCAAACTGATCCAGATAATACAATGAAAAATCTACTCTTAGCCATGACTACACTTTGTAAGAAAGTGGAAAGTATGGATGAAGAGATACAGATAATAAGAAAAACAGCTAGTAGTCAGCAGCATGACTCAAAAAAAGCGGAGATAAGACGATCGGAAGTCTCTAAAATTCCAGAGCTAGAAGGTGACGTTGAGAAACACCTAAAAACTCATAACAGTTTGTTAAATACAGTTGCAGGAAGCAGCACAGCTAGCAGTTCATCTGCAAAGAAGAAGGAAGAAATTAAGCCTAGATACACAAACATAAATATGAACAATTTATTTTCAAAACCATTCGTACAGAAAAGAAGAAATTATGAAGAATCAGATAGAATTTTTAGGAATACAAATAGATAAAAATAGAATAAAAATGCAAACACATATAGTAAAAAAAATAATCAATCTTGATGAAAACATAGATACAAAAAAGAAATTACAATCATTCTTAGGATTAGTAAACCAAGTAAGAGAATATATACCTAAATTAGCAGAAAATCTAAAACCTCTACAGAAAAAACTAAAAAAGGATGTAGAATATGGGTTCGATGAAAAAGATAAAGAACAAATAAGGAAGATTAAAATATTGTGTAAGAAACTACCAAAATTATACTTCCCAGATGAAAATAAGAAATTTACTCACATTGTAGAAACAGATTCGAGTAATCATAGTTATGGAGGAGTTCTTAAATATAAATATGATAAAGAAAAAATAGAACATCATTGCAGGTATTATTCAGGATCTTATACGGAACCACAAGAAAAATGGGAGATAAATAGAAAAGAATTATTTGCATTATATAAATGTTTATTAGCATTTGAACCATATATAGTTTACAACAGATTTATTGTAAGAACAGATAATACTCAAGTAAAATGGTGGATAACCAGAAAAGTACAAGATTCAGTTACAACAAAAGAAATACGCAGACTGGTATTAAATATATTAAACTTTACATTTACAATTGAAATAATCACTACTAACAAGAATGTTGTTGCAGATTACTTGTCAAGACAAAGCTACCTAAACTGATCCAGATAATACAATGGAAAATCTACTCTTAGCCATGACTACACTTTGTAAGAAAGTGGAAAGTATGGATGAAGAGATACAGATAATAAGAAAAACAGCTAGTAGTCAGCAGCATGACTCAAAAAATGCGGAGATAAGACGATCGGAAGTCTCTAAAATTCCTGAGCTAGAAGGTGACGTTGAGAAACACCTAAAAACTCATAACAGTTTGTTAAATACAGTTGCAGGAAGCAGCACAGCTAGCAGTTCATCTGCAAAGAAGAAGGAAGAAATTAAACCTAGATACACAAACATAAATATGAACAATTTATTTTCAAAACCATTCGTATAGAAAAATATCCAAAATACCCAGAACGAAATATTCCTACCACCACAGATAAATACCTACAAAGAAAGTCTGAACCAAGCCAAAAAGACATACAACCATATAACCCGTACATATATAGACAACATACACAAAATACAAAACTTTTTAAACAAAAACCCAAGATCCCAAACTACCCAGAATCCAAATGAAGATTATATTACCCATTATCTAACAGGATACAATAAATTAATAGCACTACCAAATACAAGTGCAAAACTAATAGCCACCTGCTACAATTATGGATTACTAGATACTGTATATACACAAACAGGACAGGAGATAGCTACCATACCGGAGTTACACAGAGCATTTATACAATACAGAAGAATAACTAAAGGAACGTTATTCCATATACGATTTTATTCAGCTACAGCAGAGATATTATATGAAGAAATAAAGCCTATCATACAAGTTATCAAGATCGGACTTACAAGAGAAATGCTCATACCAGAAAGAATAGAAGAACAAGAAGAGATAGAAAAAATAAATATTCCAGACTTTTATGCAAATAAAAGGATTATTGGAATATCCACTATACTAAATGAACAAGCAAACAACTACCTAAATCAGAATGCGATTTGGAGTTATTATTCAAGAGAACAAACAATGATATATTCAAATTGCAGAGAGATACGAGAAGCAGATATGGAAGAATTAAGACAATGGGTCTTAATTCTTTTAAAACCAGAACAACCTACGATCACAAGAGCTATAAGGACGAATTTCATCTCTCCAGAACTGTTAACAAGATATTGCAAGCTAATCAGTCACAAATACCCAGACCACATATGCTCAAAATGCAAAGGAGAAGATAACATTGTTCCAGACGTACAACTGGAGTAATCGAGAAGAAGACGACAAACTAAACGACAAAAACTATGGCAGACAAGATAAAGTAAAAGATTTATTAGATTCTTTTCTTTTCTTTAATGTTATTTTGTTTTTTGTAAAAGTCGTAAAGTAAATAGTTCTTTACTTTACAAAAGTAAGAGTCAGTCTCATGAACAGTAAAGGTCGTTCATGAATAGTAAGAGTCAGTCTCATGAACAGTAAAGGTCGTTCATGAATAGTAAGAGTCAGTCTCATGAACAATAAAGGTCGTTCATGAACAGTAAGAGTCATTTTTGTAATCTTTAAATAGCCTTTCGATTATGAATAAAAAACAGGCTGCATCTTCAGGCATCCAAAAATTCCTCTCTTCTCTCTAAAGATACTTCTTAAAGATAAAAATACAGGAAAGTTATGGAACATCAAGAAGATATGAAAGCTATGGATCAACAAGGAGATATCAAAAACCTACAAAAACAGGTATGTCATATTATAATTATGAGTAGCTAAATTATTATATTCCTGATAATCTCTTATATGTAAATTATAATTATCCATCATATAATAGTACTGTTATAGAAATCATCTTGAGAAAGTTTGCCATGAAAATATGCTAAGAGTAGGTAAGCCCAGACTATGCATCCTAAGGTTGAAACCGGTAGGCAGGAAAGCCGTTTAGGGGAGTAAACAAAGTTGAAGCGCTGTTAGGGTAACTGATTGAAGCAGAAAATCATGGTAGTGACCAGAAAAGATGATTAAAATAACTTATTATAATATGATGAATAAGGATAATAGACATAAGGATTAAAAGGAATATGTTTAGCAAATCATATGATAAAATGAACACTTACTTAATAGATGATAATCTTAGTTATAAAATACTTATACTATATATACTAAAAAATATTGACAATGATGTAAGAAGAATAATTTATGAGAAATTACTTAATTTTGAAATAATAGAAATAATGGATCAAAATTGGACAGAACTAATTATACCAGAAATAGACTTATATGAATTAGATTTATATTTTGATAACACATGATGAATAATATATACCTACAATATTGGCAACAAACTACCGACAATATAAAATTACTAACAAATCTAGTAAAAACTAATATAGAAGAATACCAAAGAACCCAAGATATAGAATATATAGAATATATATTAGAAAGCTTAAAAGAAATAATTAGACTAATTTCACTACAAAAAGAATATTATGAAAAAGCTTTTACATCTGACTAAATTATAAATGAAATTAAATAAAAATAGAAAGGAAAGTAAAAATGGTATCTGAGCTATAGATTAAAAATAAACAAAGAAGAATTTGCTATAGACGAAAAAATATATGAAAACCAAGATGGATTGAAAATAAAAATAATATTTTCAAATTTAGGCGGAAGATATAAAAAAATAGGAGACCAATTATACCTAATGATAGAAAAAGAAACAGCAAGATTAGAAGATAGCCTGACAGCTATGACGAGAATAAGTAAAGAAAATGAAGAAATTGATAAGAAAAAAGAAATTGAAATTATTAAAAATCAAGCAAACAAGGAAATACAACAATTAGAAGAAACAAAAAACACAAAAATTATAGCATTAGAAAAAGAATTAAACATGTTAAAAGCACTATATGAAAACAAGCAAAGAGAGAAAAATAAAGAAATAGAATTAACAGATGAGATAAATAAATTTAAACAAATATTACAACCAGAAGAAATTCCCAGAATTGAAGAAATAGATAACAATATAGATGACCAAAAGTCAGAATCAAGTGAAATAAGTGAAACATATACAGAACTTTCAGAAAATATAGAAAAAATAAAAAATATAGAAATAAATACAGGAGATGTAAATATGGATGAAAAACCTAGTATATCAGGTGTAAAAAATCCAAAAGAATTATACCCAAATTATTATACAGTTAACTATGAACAACATGATAGAAATAATACACTATGGAATAGTAGATTAAATAAGAAATGGACACCAAAACCAATATCAGAACAATATAATTGTTTAGATTTAGATTGCGTAGCAGATATAAATAAAACAATCCAACTATGGATAGGATATGTATCTAAACAATTGGTAGATAATAAAATAGGAATGGCAGAGTCCTCGAGATTCTGGTGGATATAGTGGTGTCCACCAGAAAGTTATATGTTGTGATATTGATACGCATGTGGTGGATTAAGGATTGGGGTCGAAATGCATGTGGTGAGATAAGGTGGTCTTGATATGCTTGTTGGTAGTAGAGGAACTACTTGAAGCCACGCGGTGTGATAAGGTGGGCTAAAACACGGGAAGCTATTTCGAAAAAATAATTTTCAAAACTAAATGCAAGGCTCCCGCGGTGATATAAGGAATGATTATGATTTGTTTTGTGATATGAGACTGTGAGGCAGTACCTCGGTAGTGATGCTTGCTAATACCATTCAATTATATCACTTGTGTTTTGATTGCTTTGTTTCCTTGGCATATTATTCATTGTTTACTTTCGTGATGCTTTAATTGCCTTAATTCAGTGTATCTATTCTTGGTATATTTTCTTCATTGTTTCATTTTTGTTGTTTATCATTATCACACTATCATATACCTGTTCAATTTTCTTATTTATTCTAGTAGGGTGTTGACCTGACCTCATCACTACTCTACCGAGGTTAGCACTTATTGGGTACCGTTGTAGTCTACTCATTCTACACTTTTGCACATCCTTTTATGCAGATCCAGGTAGCCTTACCAGCCTAGGCACCGGTGAGTAGAGTTTAGATATGGAGACTTCAAGGTATACCTGCCGGCGTCTGCGGGCCTCGGAGTCACCCTCTACCTAGTTCTATTTCATTTTCCCTTTTTATAGATAATGTTGTATGGGGATATTTAGTATACTGTTGTAGAGCTTGGGACTTGGTATCACCGGATGTTGGGAGTTTTATTCTGTTGAGTTGCAGAGTTCTTTTATGTTAGTTGTTGAGTTATTTGAAAGTTTTTATCATTTTCTCAGTTAAATTCTGCCTGAATGTTAGGCTTACCTACTCTTAGAGACTAGGTTCCATCACAATATCCTACAGAGGAAAATTTGGTCAGTGACAAGTTGGTATCAAAGCCCTAGGTACATAGGTTTTACGTGTCAAAAGCAGGAATAGTAGAATCTCACTGATCGGTACAGAAACTTTTGTATTTATCTTCGAGAGGCTATGGAACTATTAGGAAACATCACTTATTTGATCCCTTATCATGCGAATTTCTTGACTTTAGATTTCTAAATCTATGTCTTTCTATTCTCTCATAGATGGTGAGGACATCCACCGCTGGATCCGACGATCAGATATTGTGCCCCCTGATAGAGCCGCGAGAGGCCGGGGCTGGGGCCGCGGTCAGGGTCCGGGAGAGGACAAGGAGGGGCATGTAGTGTAGCCAAAGCAGCTGCACGAGCTACGACAGAGGAGCCACCGGTAGCTCTAGTTGGGAGGTAGGCACTTGCGGCGCTTGTTGCTACCCCTGCACTTCAAGAGACGCTCGCCCAGTTCTTGAGCATATTTGGTAATCTAGCTCAGGCGGGGTTGATTCCACTTGCAACGGCAACATCTCAGGCTAGGGTAGGAGCACAAACTCCAGAGGCCCGTACCCCAGAGCAGTGATTCCATGTTGAGCAGGTCCCATAGGTTATATAAGTGCAGCTGGTTGTCCTAGTTCAGGCTGAGGTTAGGGCATCAACTTCTAAGGAGGAGTAGCTCATGCTCGAGTGGTACAAAAATACCATCCTCCTTCTTTCAGTGGCCTAGCTACAGAGGACGCACAAGGCTTTCTGGAAAAGTGCCACTGTATTCTCCATAACATGGGCATAGTGAAGACGAGCGGGGGTTCTTTCACTTCTTTCTAGCTATCGGGACTAGCGTACTAGTCTTGGTGGGATTGGGAGGAGGCTAGCCCAACCGAGGCAGCTTCACTCACATGGGCTCAATTTTTTGAGATTTAATTGAGATTTTGTTCCCCGGAGCCTTTGGGATACATGGCGCGAGCAGTTTGAGCAGTTGTGCCAGGGTTCTATGATCGTATCAGAGTATGTTCTGAAGTTTAGTGAGTTGTCCAAATATGCACCTGCCTTGGTTTACACAATTAGAGATCGAGTCCGTCGATTTATCAAGAGGCTCAACTATGGTATTAGATTCAGCATGGCTCGATAGTTGGAGACTGATACTCCATACAAGCAGGTGGTAGAAATCACATGGAGATTGGAGGGTTTGCAAGGCCAGGAGACATGACAGGGAGGCCAAGAGTCCTCGAGATTCTGGTGGATATAGTGGTGTCCACCAGAAAGTTATATGTTATGATATTGATACGCATGTGGTGGATTAAGGATTGGGGTCGAAATGCATATGGTGAGATAAGGTGGTCTTGATATGCTTGTTGGTAGTAGAGGAACTACTTGAAGCCACGTGGTGTGATAAGGTGGGCTAAAACACGGGAAGCTATTTCGAAAAAATGATTTTCAAAACTAAATGGAAGGCTCCCGCGGTGATATAAGGAATGATTATGATTTGTTTTGTGATATGAGACTGTGAGGCAGTACCTCGGTAGTGATGCTTGCTAATACCATTCAATTATATCACTTGTGTTTTGGTTGCTTTGTTTCCTTGGCATATTATTCATTGTTTACTTTCGTGATGCCTTAATTGCCTTAATTTAGTGTATCTATTCTTGGTATATTTTCTTCATTGTTTCATTTTTGTTGTTTATCATTATCACACTATCATATACCTGTTCAATTTTCTTATTTATTCTAGTAGGGTGTTGATCTGACCTCATCACTACTCTACCGAGGTTAGCACT